>NC_048579.1:78719152-78919152 GCF_013265735.2 Oncorhynchus mykiss | reverse complement strand
CCGTTGACAGTGATGTTCGGGAGAGGAGACAGTCTTCATCCCTCACCAATCCGTTGACAGTGATGTTCGGGAGAGGAGACAGTCTGCATCCCTCACCAATCCGTTGACAGTGATGTTCGGGAGAGGAGACAGTCTGCATCCCTCACCAATCCGTTGACAGTGATGTTCGGGAGAGGAGACAGTCTGCATCCCTCACCAATCCGTTGACAGTGATGTTCGGGAGAGGAGACAGTCTGCATCCCTCACCAATCCGTTGACAGTGATGTTCGGGAGAGGAGACAGCCTGCATCCCTCACCAATCCGTTGACAGTGATGTTCGGGAGAGGAGACAGTCTGCATCCCTCACCAATCCGTTGACAGTGATGTTCGGGAGAGGAGACAGTCTGCATCCCTCACCAATCCGTTGACAGTGATGTTCGGGAGAGGAGACAGTCTGCATCCCTCACCAATCCGTTGACAGTGATGTTCGGGAGAGGAGACAGTCTTCATCCCTCACCAATCCGTTGACAGTGATGTTCGGGAGAGGAGACAGTCTTCATCCCTCACCAATCCGTTGACAGTGATGTTCGGGAGAGGAGACAGTCTGCATCCCTCACCAATCCGTTGACAGTGATGTTCGGGAGAGGAGACAGTCTGCATCCCTCACCAATCCGTTGACAGTGATGTTCGGGAGAGGAGACAGTCTGCATCCCTCACCAATCCGTTGACAGTGATGTTCGGGAGAGGAGACAGTCTGCATCCCTCACCAATCCGTTGACAGTGATGTTCGGGAGAGGAGACAGTCTTCATCCCTCACCAATCCGTTGACAGTGATGTTCGGGAGAGGAGACAGTCTGCATCCCTCACCAATCCGTTGACAGTGATGTTCGGGAGAGGAGACAGTCTGCATCCCTCACCAATCCGTTGACAGTGATGTTCGGGAGAGGAGACAGATGATGACGGTGCTCGTCATCATCACCAGGGTCTTGACCTGACCGCAGTTCGGCGTTGTAACCAACTGCAGTGGGGAAATGCTCACCTTTGATGGCCACTGGCACGCTGGAGACCAGGCAGTATGGCACGCTGGAGACCAGGCAGTATGGCACGCTGGAGACCAGGCAGTATGGCACGCTGGAGACCAGGCAGTATGGCACGCTGGAGACCAGGCAGTATGGCATGATGGAGACCAGGCAGTATGGCATGCTGGAGACCAGGCAGTATGGCACGCTGGAGACCAGGCAGTATGGCACGCTGGAGACCAGGCAGTATGGCATTGTACCGGGCAGTATGGCATGCTGGAGACCAGGCAGTATGGCATGCTGGAGACCAGGCAGTATGGCATGCTGGAGACCAGGCAGTATGGCACACTGGAGACCTGGCAGTATGGCACGCTGGAGACCAGGCAGTATGGCACGCTGGAGACCAGGCAGTATGGCATGATGGAGACCAGGCAGTATGGCATGCTGGAGACCAGGCAGTATGGCACACTGGAGACCAGGCAGTATGGCACGCTGGAGACCAGGCAGTATGGCATGATGGAGACCAGGCAGTATGGCATGCTGGAGACCAGGCAGTATGGCACGATGGAGAGCAGGCAGTATGGCACGCTGGAGACCAGGCAGTATGGCATGCTGGAGACCAGGCAGTATGACACGCTGGAGACCAGGCAGTATGGCACGATGGAGACCAGGCAGTATGGCATGCTGGAGACCAGGCAGTATGGCATGCTGGAGACCAGGCAGTATGGCATGATGGAGACCATGCAGTATGGCATGCTGGAGACCATGCAGTATGGCACACTGGAGACCAGGCAGTATGGCACGCTGGAGACCAGGCAGTATGGCTTGATGGAGACCATGCAGTATGGCATGCTGGAGACCAGGCAGTATGGCATGCTGGAGACCATGCAGTATGGCACGCTGGAGACCAGGCAGTATGGCACGCTGGAGACCAGGCAGTATGGCACGATGGAGACCAGGCAGTATGGCATGCTGGAGACCAGGCAGTATGGCATGCTGGAGACCAGGCAGTATGGCATGATGGAGACCAGGCTGTATGGCATGCTGGAGACCAGGCAGTATGGCATTGTACCGGGCAGTATGGCGTTGTACCGGACAGTATGGCATTGTACCAGGCATTGTAACAGGCAGTATGGCATTGTACCAGGCAGTATGGCATTGTACCAGGCAGTATGGCATTGTACCAGGCAGTATGGCATTGTACCAGGCTGTATGGCATTGTACCAGTCAGTATGGCATTGTACCAGGCAGTATGGCATTGTACCAGGCATTGTACCAGGCATTGTACCAGGCAGGATGGCATTGTACCAGGCAGTATGGCATTGTACCAGGCAGTATGGCATTGTACCAGGCAGTATGGCATTGTACCAGTCAGTATGGCATTGTACCAGGCAGTATGGCATTGTACCAGGCATTGTACCAGGCAGTATGGCATTGTACCAGGCAGTATGGCATTGTACCAGGCAGTATGGCATTGTCCCAGGCATTGTACCAGGCAGTATGGCATTGTACCACGCATTGTACCAGGCAGTATGGCATTGTACCAGTCAGTATTGCATTGTACCAGGCAGTATGGCATTGTACCAGGCATTGTACCAGGCAGTATGGCATTGTACCAGGCAGTATGGCATTGTACCAGGCATTGTACCAGGCATTGTACCAGGCAGTGTGGCATTGTACCAGGGAGTATGGCATTGTGCCAGGCATTGTACCAGGCATTGTACCAGGCATTGTACCAGGCATTGTACCAGTCAGTATGGCGTTGTACCAGGCAGTATGGCGTTGTACCAGGCAGTATGGCATTGTACCAGGCAGTATGGCATTGTGTGGGTGAGCGGTTGGTTGATGTCAACGTTGTGAACAGAGTGCCCCATGATGGTAGTGGGGTTATGGTATGGGGGGCAGGCATAAACTACAGACAACGAACACCATTGCATTTTATCGAAGGCAATTTGACTGCACAGAGATTCCGTGACGAGATCCTGAGGTCCTTTGTCGTGCCATTAATCTGCCTCCATCACCTCAGTGTTTCAGCATGATAATGAACGGCCCCCATGTCACTAGGATCTGTACACACTTCCTGGAAGCTGAATATGTCCCAGGTCTTCCATGGCCTGCACACTCACCAGACATTCTCACCAGAATCCCTCTCGACCAACCAATCAACAACAGACAAGAGTCCATCTTGACCAACCGTTCAGCCACAGGAAGCAAAATCATACCACTTCATACCACTTCATTGTAAGGTATGTTGAAGGAACAAGCACTGAAAGGGTGTTCAGGGAGACGATTCCTTCCTTCCCATTCCACTGATGAATCGGAGTCTGTTATTGTGAGAGTGAACAACAACCAATCGAATCAAACTCTTCTCTTTTTCCCCCCATCTCTGTCTCCTTCAGCTATAGAACTCGAAGTCTCTGCTTCATCGCTCAGGGGAAACTGTGTTCTCGCAGGAAGGTGTAGATCATCAGTTTACCTGCTAGCTAAACAAGCCACAGGTAGACAAACCGCAGGACCAGAGTAGCCTGCTAGGGTAAAACACAGAGCAAATCACAGGCATTATCCTCAGCTCCAGTTGAGCTTTGTGTTACCAAACCAGATAACCAGAGTACTGTCTATATTACCAAACCAGATAACCAGAGTACTGTCTATATTACCAAACCAGATAACCAGAGTACTGTCTATATTACCAAACCAGATAACCAGAGTACTGTCTATATTACCAAACCAGATAACCAGAGTACTGTCTATATTACCAAACCAGATAACCAGAGTACTGTCTATATTACCAAACCAGATAACCAGAGTACTGTCTATATTACCAAACCAGACAGACAGACAGACAGACAGACAGACAGACAGACAGACAGACAGACAGATGATTATCTGACTAAGGCCTCACTCCACTTTGAGGGCTCTTAAAGACCGACTGACTGATCACAACTGTTCTCACAATGGAGGACAGACAGAAGAAAGAAGAAGGCCTCTGAAGGACTAACCATTCAGCAACAGAGTCCCTCTGGACCAACCAATCAACAACAGAGAGAGTCCCTCTCGACCAACAGGAAGCAAAACCATACCACTTCATACCTCTCTTGTAAGGTATGTTGATGTAACAAGCACTGAAAGGGTGTTCAGGGAGAATATTTCTTCCTTCCCATTCTACTGATGAATCGGAGTCTGTTATTGTGAGAGTGAACAACAACCAATCGAATCAAACTCTTCTCTTTTTCCCCATCTCTGTCTCCTTCAGCTATAGAACTCGAGGTCTCTGCTTCATCGCTCAGGGGAAACTGTAGATATGTTCTATGTGCTCTACTTCTAAGCTATTTCACAGCAGTTTAGCTGGCAGCAGGGGGCGGCAGGTAGCCTACTGGTTAGAGTGTTGGACTTGTAACCGAAAGGTTGAATCCCCGAGCCTGACATGGTAATAATCTGTCATTCTGCCCCTGAACGAGGCAGTTAACCTACTGTTCCTAGACCAGTTAACCCACTGTTCCTAGACCAGTTAACCCACTGTTCATAGACCAGTTAACCCACTGTTCCTAGACCAGTTAACCCACTGTTCATAGACCAGTTAACCCACTGTTCCTAGACCAGTTAACCCACTGTTCCTAGACCAGTTAACCCACTGTTCCTAGACCAGTTAACCCACTGTTCCTAGACCAGTTAACCCACTGTTCCTTGGCCACCATTAAAAATAAGAATTTGTTCTTAACTGACTTGTCTAGTTAAAATAAAGGTAAAATAAATAATTAGCACAATGATTCTCTACACTATACTTGCTTTTTTTTGTCACATAAACTGAAATTAGGCAAACTATTCGAGTTATAGCAACCAGGAAATGACAGAGCGATTTATGCACAGCGCAACTTTAAATATATAGAACAATCCACCAAAAGGCCCCACATCAGTCCATCCTGCCTCCATGAGACAACTGTCTTCTCTCTTCATCTGCACTGATTGGAGAAACCTGCAACTCAAAGAAATATGCTCAGTTCTTTCAGATCTGTGCAATAAGGTGCGACGATTTGAAATGAGGAAAGGGAATTTATACCGTACTGGCTACTTTAACCTGCTGTCAATTGGCAGCTTGCATCTATAAGAAGTGACATCGTTCATCAAACCTTTTCATGTCAAATCACACAGATCCAGTCTTTCGTCTATGTCAGACAAGAAGCCATTCCATCTGAAAGCCATTTCACTGAGAGGCCATTCAACACGCATTCACAGGAAGTCATTTCCTCTGTATAATCGTCCTCCTATTGGAATGATACCATCATTCATTTCCTGGTAAAGACTCAATGGTACCCAAAGGGTTCTTCTCAGTAATCATTACTGCTAAAGGGTCGATATCTTAAGAAGACAGATACTGAGATTGTCTTTATATATATATATATATATAGTATGATAGGTGGAGAATCATCATCTTTACATATAGTATGATAGAAATGGGCCCTCATAATGGGCCTCAGGATCTCATCATGTTTTTTTTTGCATTCAAATTGCCATCGATAAAATGTGATTGTGTTTGTTGTCTGTAGCTTATGCCTGCCCCATACCATAACCCCACCTCCACTATGGGGAACTCTGTTCACAATGTTGACATCAGCAAACCGCTCACCAACACAACGCCATGCACTTCAGTTGTGAGGCCGGTTGGACGTACTGCCAAATTCTCTAAAACAATGTTGGAGGCGGCATATGGTAGACAAATGAACATTCAATTCTATCTTTTAACAGCTTTGGTCGAAAATCCATGAAGTTAGCAAGCCAATACCACGCTCCCTCAAAAATTGAGGCATCTGTGGCATTGTGTTGTGTGACAAAACTGCACATTTTAGATCAGCCTTTTAATCGTCACCTTAATTCAGGCTCATCTGACAGTTGTAAATTCTTGGTTATCTGCACGAACCCTGGCTAACAAGTTGAATCAGCAATACGAAATTGGGTTTAATTATTTATTTACTAAATACCTAACTAATCACACAGAATTACACATACACATAATTAAATCATAACTTGATTACAAATTATCTCATGAAGGAAAACATCCCTAGCGGGCGGAACAGAAATGACAGCTTGTTACACAAAGGAAAAGGGGCTGGGTTTGAGTGAAAGAGCGGGAAGACTGAGGAACAAAGGGCGAAGCTGTGCTATCGTAAATACAGTATCTTATACATTCTAAATTACTGCCCATTTGGAAAAGGAAAATGCAATAAATATTTACTCTGAGCTGCGCTTCAGTAGGTTGGTGGTAGATGGAAAGCCGTGTTGCCCAACCAAGTCTTTTGTCATTTGAAGAATGTCTCTGCTGGTAATTGGATACGTTGTAGTAACGTTGTTGTGTGGTAGATGGGATACTCTGTCTGTTCCTTCCTAACCTGCGTTTGCAGCTGCTGTTGCTAACTCAACGGCTAGAAGACATCACTTCTGTGGTGAATAAGAGTTCAAAGTTCATACCATTCGCAACCAAAGCTCACGCTGATGTTGGCTTCGTTCTGTAGTTATTATCTGAACCATTCTGACATCGGACCGTCGTCTGTTGGGGAATAATCAGAATTAGTTGGGTAACGTAGATAAGATGTTTTATATTCATTATATGCTTGTGAGTTACTTCTCATCAGAATGTCTATTTTTGTATAATACTGTTGGCCGGTTGCAGTTATCTGTTCTCTGACATGTGGTCAGTTACTTGGGCCGCAGAGAGGGGAGAGGTCAAGATTGTCTTCATACGTAAACATATCTTTTAAACCAATTATCTCTTGGCTCCACAATGTCTGTGTGCCAGTCACTGTGTCTCTGTGATCTTGTCCAGGAGGGGTACATTTGATATATGCCTGTTGATAGGTTTTGTTTTATGGTCCTGAGAGCGAGATAAGAACATAGTTTAGGAGACAAAGCTGAACGATAATTTATAGCCAATGCTGTTGTGGCTATGTGTGTCTTTGCTATAAAGGATCTCAGTTGCAATGTGTAAGGGACTCTCATAGAATTCATTTATAGACACTGAATTGATCTGAGAGTCACAGGGTTGTGCATGAGCTCATATAATTAAAGATGGACTTTATGATAACTCTGACTTGTGTGTGGTTTGCTCTCATGATTTGGTAAATACAGGAAATTTCCACGACACATCCTCACATCCAGGATGTAATTTATATAGGAAGGGAGAGGAGGGCGTGTTTGAACATTCTTATAGCCCATGTCCCTTCACAGGGGCGGGCCACTGATTGAGCAGAGCCCTAAACTTATGAAAACCCAAATCTCACATTTTAGAAGCTAAAATCACATTTCATCCCATCTCGAATAATTTCATATACAAACATTTAAATTGAACCACAATTCCATGTGAATCCGATAACTCTGATGTGTAGACTTTCCACTGTAGAGTTTATGTCATCTTATCATTGATGAGAATGTCTCAGATGACAACCGAACTGACATCATATTCATTAAGTACCACCGCATATGTTCAATTGGTCGGATTACCAGAATATAGTTCATTTCCCCCACCTTCTGATGTTCCCAGAATCTCTGTGTTAACCAAGGGATTTAGTTGTAGAGAGAGAGGAAAAAGGGGGTAAGAGGTATTTATGACTGTCATAAACCTACCCCCAGGTCAACGTCATGACAGTATGTTAGGTGGAGTATCACCATATTTATATATAGTATGTTATGTGGAGAATCATCATATATATAGTGTGTTATGTGGAGAATCATCATATATATAGTGTGTTATGTGGAGAATCATCATATATATAGTATGTATGTGGGGAATCATCATATTTATATATATATAGTATGTATGTGGAGAATCATCATATATATAGTGTGTTATGTGGAGAATCATCATATTTATATATATAGTATGTTATGTGGAGAATCATCATATATATAGTGTGTTATGTGGAGAATCATCATATATATAGTATGTATGTGGGGAATCATCATATTTATAGTGTGTTATGTGGAGAATCATCATATATATAGTGTGTTATGTGGAGAATCATCATATATATAGTGTGTTATGTGGAGAATCATCATATATATAGTATGTATGTGGGGAATCATCATATTTATATATATATAGTATGTATGTGGAGAATCATCATATATATAGTGTGTTATGTGGAGAATCATCATATTTATATATATAGTGTGTTATGTGGAGAATCATCATATTTCTATATATAGTATGTTATGTGGAGAATCATCATATATATAGTATGTTAGGTGGAGAATCATCATATATATATAGTATGTTATGTGGAGAATCATCATATATATAGTATGTTAGGTGGAGAATCATCATATATATAGTATGTATGTGGGGAATCATCATATTTATATATATATAGTATGTATGTGGAGAATCATCATATATATAGTATGTTATGTGGAGAATCATCATATATATAGTATGTATGTGGGGAATCATCATATTTATAGTATGTTAGGTGGAGAATCATCATATTTATAGTATGTTATGTGGAGAATCATCATATATATAGTATGTTATGTGGAGAATCATCATATTTATATATATATAGTATGTTATGTGGAGAATCATCATATTTATGGTATGTTATGTGGAGAATCATCATACATATAGTATGTTATGTGGAGAATCATCATATTTATATATATAGTATGTTATGTGGAGAATCATCATATTTATAGTATGTTATGTGGAGAATCATCATATATATAGTATGTTATGTGGAGAATCATCATATATATAGTGTGTTATGTGGAGAATCATCATATTTATAGTATGTTAGGTGGAGAATCATCATATATATAGTATGTTATGTGGAGAATCATCATATATATAGTATGTTATGTGGAGAATCATCATATATATAGTATGTATGTGGGGAATCATCATATTTATATATATATAGTATGTATGTGGAGAATCATCATATTTATAGTATGTATGTGGAGAATCATCATATATATAGTGTGTTATGTGGAGAATCATCATATTTATATATATATAGTGTGTTATGTGGAGAAGCATCACGTTTCTATATATAGTATGTTATGTGGAGAATCATCATATATATAGTATGTTAGGTGGAGAATCATCATATATATATAGTATGTTATGTGGAGAATCATCATATATATAGTATGTATGTGGAGAATCATCATATATATAGTGTGTTATGTGGAGAATCATCATATTTATATATATAGTGTGTTATGTGGAGAATCATCATATTTCTATATATAGTATGTTATGTGGAGAATCATCATATATATAGTATGTTATGTGGAGAATCATCATATATATAGTATGTTAGGTGGAGAATCATCATATATATATAGTATGTTATGTGGAGAATCATCATATATATAGTATGTTAGGTGGAGAATCATCATATATATAGTATGTATGTGGGGAATCATCATATTTATATATATATAGTATGTATGTGGAGAATCATCATATATATAGTATGTTATGTGGAGAATCATCATATATATAGTATGTATGTGGGGAATCATCATATTTATAGTATGTTAGGTGGAGAATCATCATATTTATAGTATGTTATGTGGAGAATCATCATATATATAGTATGTTATGTGGAGAATCATCATATTTATATATATATAGTATGTTATGTGGAGAATCATCATATTTATGGTATGTTATGTGGAGAATCATCATACATATAGTATGTTATGTGGAGAATCATCATATTTATATATATAGTATGTTATGTGGAGAATCATCATATTTATAGTATGTTATGTGGAGAATCATCATATATATAGTATGTTATGTGGAGAATCATCATATATATAGTGTGTTATGTGGAGAATCATCATATTTATAGTATGTTAGGTGGAGAATCATCATATATATAGTATGTTATGTGGAGAATCATCATATATATAGTATGTTATGTGGAGAATCATCATATATATAGTATGTATGTGGGGAATCATCATATTTATATATATATAGTATGTATGTGGAGAATCATCATATTTATAGTATGTATGTGGAGAATCATCATATATATAGTGTGTTATGTGGAGAATCATCATATTTATATATATATAGTGTGTTATGTGGAGAAGCATCACGTTTCTATATATAGTATGTTATGTGGAGAATCATCATATATATAGTATGTTAGGTGGAGAATCATCATATATATATAGTATGTTATGTGGAGAATCATCATATATATAGTATGTTATGTGGAGAATCATCATATATATAGTATGTATGTGGGGAATCATCATATATATAGTATGTTAGGTGGAGAATCATCATATTTATAGTATGTTATGTGGAGAATCATCATATATAGTATGTTATGTGGAGAATCATCATATTTATAGTATGTTATGTGGAGAATCATCATATATATAGTATGTTATGTGGAGAATCATCATATTTATATATATAGTATGTTATGTGGAGAATCATCATATTTATAGTATGTTATGTGGAGAATCATCATATATATAGTATGTTATGTGGAGAATCATCATATATATAGTGTGTTATGTGGAGAATCATCATATTTATAGTATGTTAGGTGGAGAATCATCATATATATAGTATGTATGTGGGGAATCATCATATTTATATATATAGTGTGTTATGTGGGGAATCATCATATTTATATATAGTATGTTATGTGGAGAATCATCATATTTATATATAGTATGTTATGTGGAGAATCATCATATTTATATATAGTATGTTAGGTGGAGAATCATCATATTTATATATAGTATGTTAGGTGGAGAAACATCATATATATATATATATATAGTATGTTAGGTGGAGAATCATCATATTTATAGTATGTTAGGTGGAGAATCATCATATTTATATATATAGTGTGTTATGTGGAGAATCATCATATTTATAGTATGTTATGTGGAGAATCATCATATTTATATATATAGTGTGTTATGTGGAGAATCATCATATTTATAGTATGTTATGTGGAGAATCATCATATATATAGTATGTTATGTGGAGAATCATCATATTTATAGTATGTTATGTGGAGAATCATCATATTTATAGTATGTTATGTGGAGAATCATCATATATATAGTATGTTATGTGGAGAATCATCATATTTATATATATAGTATGTTATGTGGAGAATCATCATATTTATAGTATGTTATGTGGAGAATCATCATATATATAGTATGTTAGGTGGAGAATCATCATATATATAGTATGTATGTGGGGAATCATCATATTTATATATATATAGTATGTATGTGGAGAATCATCATATATATAGTATGTTATGTGGAGAATCATCATATATATAGTATGTTAGGTGGAGAATCATCATATATATATAGTATGTTATGTGGAGAATCATCATATATATAGTATGTTATGTGGAGAATCATCATATATATAGTATGTATGTGGGGAATCATCATATTTATAGTATGTTAGGTGGAGAATCATCATATTTATAGTATGTTATGTGGAGAATCATCATATATATAGTATGTTATGTGGAGAATCATCATATTTATGGTATGTTATGTGGAGAATCATCATACATATAGTATGTTATGTGGAGAATCATCATATTTATATATATAGTATGTTATGTGGAGAATCATCATATTTATAGTATGTTATGTGGAGAATCATCATATATATAGTATGTTATGTGGAGAATCATCATATATATAGTGTGTTATGTGGAGAATCATCATATTTATAGTATGTTAGGTGGAGAATCATCATATATATAGTATGTTATGTGGAGAATCATCATATATATAGTATGTTATGTGGAGAATCATCATATATATAGTATGTATGTGGGGAATCATCATATTTATATATATATAGTATGTATGTGGAGAATCATCATATATATAGTGTGTTATGTGGAGAATCATCATATTTATATATAGTATGTTATGTGGAGAATCATCATATTTATATATATATAGTGTGTTATGTGGAGAAGCATCACGTTTCTATATATAGTATGTTATGTGGAGAATCATCATATATATAGTATGTTAGGTGGAGAATCATCATATATATATAGTATGTTATGTGGAGAATCATCATATATATAGTATGTTATGTGGAGAATCATCATATATATAGTATGTATGTGGGGAATCATCATATATATAGTATGTTAGGTGGAGAATCATCATATTTATAGTATGTTATGTGGAGAATCATCATATATAGTATGTTATGTGGAGAATCATCATATTTATAGTATGTTATGTGGAGAATCATCATATATATAGTATGTTATGTGGAGAATCATCATATTTATATATATAGTATGTTATGTGGAGAATCATCATATTTATAGTATGTTATGTGGAGAATCATCATATATATAGTATGTTATGTGGAGAATCATCATATATATAGTGTGTTATGTGGAGAATCATCATATTTATAGTATGTTAGGTGGAGAATCATCATATATATAGTATGTATGTGGGGAATCATCATATTTATATATATAGTGTGTTATGTGGGGAATCATCATATTTATATATAGTATGTTATGTGGAGAATCATCATATTTATATATAGTATGTTATGTGGAGAATCATCATATTTATATATAGTATGTTAGGTGGAGAATCATCATATTTATATATAGTATGTTAGGTGGAGAAACATCATATATATATATATATATAGTATGTTAGGTGGAGAATCATCATATTTATAGTATGTTAGGTGGAGAATCATCATATTTATATATAGTATGTTAGGTGGAGAAACATCATATATATATATATATATAGTATGTTAGGTGGAGCATCATCATATATATAGTATGTTAGGTGGAGAATCATCATATTTATAGTATGTTATGTGGAGAATCATCATATATATAGTATGTTATGTGGAGAATCATCATATTTATAGTATGTTATGTGGAGAATCATCATATATATAGTGTGTTATGTGGAGAATCATCATATTCATAGTATGTTAGGTGGAGAATCATCATATATATAGTATGTATGTGGGGAATCATCATATTTATATATATAGTGTGTTATGTGGGGAATCATCATATTTATATATAGTATGTTATGTGGAGAATCATCATATTTATATATAGTATGTTATGTGGAGAATCATCATATTTATATATAGTATGTTAGGTGGAGAATCATCATATTTATATATAGTATGTTAGGTGGAGAAACATCATATATATATATATATATATAGTATGTTAGGTGGAGCATCATCATATATATATAGTATGTTAGGTGGAGAATCATCATATTTATGTATAGTATGTTATGTGGAGAATCACCATATTTATATATAGAAGGCAAGATGGCTCCGACAGAGCTGGTCGCCTCGCTTCGAGTTCTTAGGAAACTATGCAGTATTTCGTATTTTCGTGTATCATTTCTTGCAATGTTACGCCAGGAAATCTTAAGTCTTATTATATACACTCGGGAAAAACTTTTGGATATAACCAGGAATATGACTTTCCTGAAGCGGATCCTCTGTTCGGACCACCACCCAGGACAATGGATCTAATTCCAGTCAACCCAAAACAACGGAACCGGAGGAAGGGGCAGACGAAGCGACCACCTGGCCAGGCTCCGTAGATGTGCACATCGCCCACCACTCCCGAGTATACTACTCGCCAATGTCCAGTCTCTTGACAACAAGGTAGACGAAATTCGAGCAAGGGTTGCCTTCCAGAGATTGAAACATTCTCTGTTTCACAGAAACATGGCTCTCTCGGAATATGTTGTCGGAATCGGTTCAGTCACCGGGCTTCTCCATGCATCACATCGACAGAGATAAACACCTCTCAGGGAAGAGGAAGGGCGGGTGTGTATGCTTTATGATTTACGGCTCATGGTGTAATCATAACAACATACAGGAACTCAAGTCCTTCTGCTCACCCGATCTATTATTCCTCACAATAAAATGCCGGCCATTTTAACTACCAAGATAATTCTCGTCAGTTATAGTCACAGCTGTGTACGTTCCACCTCAAGTGGACACCAAGACGGCCCTGAAGGAACTTCACTGGACTCTATGTAAACTGGAAACCAAACATCCTGAGGCTGCATTTATTGTTACCTGAGGAGGGTCTTAATACCAAATTTGAGAACAAGGCTCACTAAATTCTACTAGCATATTGATTGCTCTCCGCTCATGCCCAATACCCTCGACCACTGCTACTCTAACTTCTGCGATGCATACCAAGCCCTCCCCTGCCCTCCCTTCGGGAAAAATCCGACCACGACGCCATCTTGCTCCTTCCGTCTTATAGGCAGAAACTCAAACAGGATGTACTAGTGACGAGGACTATTCAACGCTGGGCCGACCAATCCGGAAGCCACGCTTCAAGATTGTTTTGATCAGGCAGACTGGAATATGTTCCGGTCAGCCACAGAGAACAACATAGACCTATACGCTGACTCGGTGAGTGCATTTATAAAGATGTGCATAGGAGATGTTGTTCCCACTGTGACTATTAAAACCTACCCTAACCAGAAACCGTGGATGGATGGCAGCATTTGCGCAAAACTGAAAGCGCGATCCACCGCATTTAACCATGGAAAGTGGTCTGGAAATATGGCCAAATATCAAGTGTAGTTATTCCCTCCGCAAAGCAATCAAACAAGCGAAATGTCAGTACAAGGACAAAGTGGAGTTGCAATTCACTGGCTCAGACACGAGACGTATGTGGCAGGGTCTACAGGAAATCACAGACTACAAGAAGAAATCCAGCCACGTCACGGACACCGACGTCACGCTTCCAGACAAACTAAACACCTTCATTGCCCGCTTTGAGGATAATACAGTGCCACCGTCGCGGCCCGCTAACAAGGACTGCCCAGACCAGCTGGCGGGGGTATTTACTGACATATTCAATCTCTGCCGATCCCAGTCTGTTGTCCCATCTTTAAGATGGCTATCATTGTTCCACTACCCATAAAGGCAAAGATAACTGAACTAAATTACTTCCACCCCGTAGCACTCACTACTGTCATCATGAAGTGCTTTGAGAGGATCCTCATATCACCTCCACCTTACCTGACACCCTAGACCCACTTCAGTTTGCATACCGCCCCAACAGGTCCACAGGTGATGCAATCGCCATCACACTGCACACTGTCCTGTCCCATCTGGACAAGAGGAATACCTACACTACCGTTCAGAGGTTTGGGGTCCTTGTTTTTGAAGAAAATGTCTTTTAATAAACGGTCCATTAAAATAACATACAAATTGATCAGAAGTACAGTGTTGACATTGTTAATGTTGTAAATGACTTTTGTTGCTGGAAACGGCTGATTTTTAATGAAATATCTACATAGGTGTACAGAGGCCCATTATCAGAAACCATCACTCCTGCGTTCCAATGGCACATTGTTTTAGCTAATCCAAGTTTATCATTTTAAAATGTTAATTGATCATTAGAAAACCCTTTTGCAATTATGTGAGCACAGCTGAAAACTGTTGTTCTGATTATAGAAGCAATAAAACTGGCCTTCTTTAGACAAGTTGAGTATCTGGAGCATCAGCATTAGTGGGTTCGATAACAGGCTCAAAATAGCCAGAAACAAAGATATTTCTTCAGAAACTCGTCAGTCTATTCTAGTTCTGAGAAATGAAGGCTATTCCATGTGAGAAATTGCCAAGAAACTGAAGATCTCGTACAATGCTGTGTACTACTCCCTTCACAGAACAGCACAAACTGGCTCTAACCAGAATAGAAAGAGGAGTGGGAGGCCCCGGTGCACAACTGAGCAAGAGGACAAGTACATTAGAGTGTCTATTTTGAGAAACAGATGCCTAACAAGTCCTCAACTGATAGCTTCATTACATAGTCTCAATAGTCTCAATGTCAACAGTGAAGAGGCGACTCCGGGATGCTGGCCTTCTAGGCAGAGTTCCTCTGTCCAGTGTCTGTGTTCTTTTGCCCATCTTAATCTTTTATTTTTATTGGCCAGTCTGAGATATGGCTTTTTCTTTGCAACTCTGCCTAGAAGGACAGCATCCCAGAGTCGCCTCTTCACTGTTGATGTTGAGACTGGTGTTTTGCGGGGACTTTTTAATGGTATGTTAGGCGGAGAATAATTGTATAATTGTAAAATCAATAGGTGGTGTCAGCTACAGTGTTATGTTTTTTGTTAGTTGTTTGTGTTAGTACTGTGAATTAATTCTATGTGTTAGTTCTGTGAGTTAATTCTCTGTGTTATTTCTGTGAGTTAATTCTATGTGTTAGTTCTGTGAGTTTATTCTCTGTGTTAGTTCTGTGAGTTAACTCTATGTTTTAGTTCTGTGAGTTAATTATCTGTGTTGATTCTCTGTGTTAGTTCTGTGAGTTAATTATATGTGTTAGTTCTGTGTTACTGATCTGTGTTAGTTCTGTATTTCAGTTCTCTGTGTTAGCTCTGTGTTAGTCCTCTGTGTGTTAGTTCTCTGTGTGTTAGTCCTCTGTGTGTTAGTCCTCTGTGTGTTAGTCCTCTGTGTGTTAGTTCTGTGTGTTCCTCTCCAGAGACAGTCCAAACAGCAGAATGAGAGAGCTGCTCCTTTCTGCCTCCCTTCCTTACCAGCCTCCTCTAGTCCTGACAACCAGAAATGATCCAATCCTGGAGCGTCACTCTGTCCCCCCTCCTCTCTCCATTCCCCTCCTCACTGCCTCTCACTGGGGGGCTGGAAGGAAACCGTGGCTACCAGGACTCCAGTGGAATGGATTTAGACAGTAGAGTAAACTAGAGAGAAACAGATTACATCACAGGCACACTGGTCCTCTTCTTCCTCTCTCTGTCTGCCTGTCTCTCTCTCTCTTTCTCTTCTTCCTCTCTCTGTCTGCCTGTCTCCCTCTCTCTCTCTCTGTCTGCCGTCTCCCTCTCTCTTCTACCTCTCTATCTTTCTCTCTCAGTCTGCCTGTCTCCCTCTCTCTTATTCCTCTATCTCTGACTGTCTCTGTCTGCCTAACTCCCTCTCTCTATCTTTCTCTTTCTGTCTGCCTGTCTCCCTCTCTCTTCTTCCTCTCTATCTTCCTGTCTCCCTCTCTCTCTCTCTGTCTGCCTGTCTCCCTCTCTCTTCTTCCTCTCTCTCTATCTCTCTCTCTCTCTGTCTACCTGTCCCCCTCTCTCTCTTTCTCTCTCTGTCAATTCAATTCAATTCAAGGGGCTTTATTGGCATGGGAAACATGTGTTAACATTGCCAAAGCAAGTGAGGTAGATAATATACAAAAGTGAAATAAACAATAAAAATGAACAGTAAACATTACACATACAGATGTTTCAAAACAATAAAGACATTACAAATGTCATATTATATAAATATATACACAGTGTTGTAATAATGTACAAATGGTTAAAGTACACAAGGGAAAATAAATAAGCATAAATATGGGTTGTATTTACAATGGTGTTTGTTCTTCACTGGTTGCCCTTTTCTCGTGGCAACAGGTCACAAATCTCTCTCTTTCTGCCGGTCTCCCTCTCTCTTATCCCTCTCTCTCTCTCTCTTTCTCTCTCAGTCAATTCAATTCAATTGTCTTTATCGGCATGACGTACCAATGTCCATATTGCCAAAGTTTATTTTGGATATTTACAATATGAAAATAATAAGAATCTAAATGGTCAACGGGACAACAGTAACAACAATAACCAAGGGGTCAAAATATCCTTATATTGACCAATAACAATAAGCATAGAGGACATGTGCAGGTTGATTGGTCTGTCAGACACTGGGTCTCATCTTATGTCAGGCAGCAATGTAGTGCTCTGCCAACCCACAGCTCTCTATGTCCTCCCCCAACAGGACGGGTAGCCTGTCCTCATCAGAGAGGTCTTCAATGTAGTGCTCTGCCAACCCACAGCTCTCTGCATCCTCCCCCAACAGGACGGGTAGCCTGTCCTCATCAGAGAGGTCTTTGGAACGTGGAATAAGGGTTTCACATTTGGGGAATTGACCCTCTGTAATTGTTTTATATTTTTGACATTTTGTCAGGAAATGCAGCACCGTCTCAGGTTCTGCTGTTGTGCAGTGGTTGCACAGCCTTTCCTCTACAGGGAGCCAGGTTCTGCTGTGGTGCAGTGGTTGCACAGCCTTTCCTCTACAGGGAGCCAGGTTCTGCTGTGGTGCAGTGGTTGCACAGCCTTTCCTCTACGGGGAACCAGGTTCTGCTGTGGTGCAGTGGTTGCACAGCCTTTCCTCTACAGGGAGCCAGGTTCTGCTGTGGTGCAGTGGTTGCACAGCCTTTCCTCTACAGGGAGCCAGGTTCTGCTGTGGTACAGTGGTTGCACAGCCTTTCCTCTACAGGGAGCCAGGTTCTGCTGTGGTGCAGTGGTTGCACAGCCTTTCCTCTACAGGGAGCCAGGTTCTGCTGTGGTGCAGTGGTTGCACAGCCTTTCTTCTACAGGGAGCCAGGTTCTGCTGTGGTGCAGTGGTTGCACAGCCTTTCCTCTACAGGGAGCCAGGTTCTGCTGTGGTGCAGTGGTTGCACAGCCTTTCCTCTACAGGGAGCCAGGTTATGCTGTGGTTGCACAGCGTTTCCTCTACAGGGAGCCAGGTTCTGCTGTGGTGCAGTGGTTGCACAGTCGTTCCTCTACAGGGAGCCAGGTTCTGCTGTGGTTGCTAAGCCTTTCCTCTACAGGGAGCCAAGTTTTCCTGTGTCTACCCTTCTCAATGGCAAGGCTGTGCTCACTGAGCCTGTACTGTGTCACGGTATTTCTAAGGTTTTAATCAGTAACCATGGTCATATAGTTAGCCACAGTGTACTGTTGTGTACTGTTGGTTTAGGGCCAGAAAACACTGCATTTTGCAGTGAACAGGTTAGTGAACTCAGCCCCAGGACCAGCTGGATGAGGGGACTGAGGCTTCAGTGTGTTAGTAGAACAGGTTAGTGAACTCAGCCCCAGGACCAGCTGGATGAGGGGACTGAGGCTTCAGTGTGTTAGTAGAACAGGTTAGTGAACTCAGCCCCAGGACCAGCTGGATGAGGGGACTGAGGCTTCAGTGTGTTAGTAGAACAGGTTAGTGAACTCAGGACCAGCTGGATGAGGGGACTGAGGCTTCAGTGTGTTAGTAGAACAGGTTTGTGAACTCAGCCCCAGGACCAGCTGGATGAGGGGACTGAGGCTTCAGTGTGTTAGTAGAACAGGTTAGTGAACTCAGCCCCAGGACCAGCTGGATGAGGGGACTGAGGCTTCAGTGTGTTAGTAGAACAGGTTAGTGAACTCAGTCCCAGGACCAGCTGGATGAGGGGACTGAGGCTTCAGTGTGTTAGTAGAACAGGTTAGTGAACTCAGCCCCAGGACCAGCTGGATGAGGGGACTGAGGCTTCAGTGTGTTAGTAGAACAGGTTAGTGAACTCAGGACCAGCTGGATGAGGGAACTGAGGCTTCAGTGTGTTAGTAGAACAGGTTAGTGAACTCAGCACCAGGACCAGCTGGATGAGGGGACTGAGGCTTCAGTGTGTTAGTAGAACAGGTTAGTGAACTCAGGACCAGCTGGATGAGGGGACTGAGGCTTCAGTGTGTTAGTAGAACAGGTTAGTGAACTCAGGACCAGCTGGATGAGGGGACTGAGGCTTCAGTGTGTTAGTAGAACAGGTTAGTGAACTCAGGAACATCTGGATGAGGGGACTGAGGCTTTAGTGTGTTAGTAGAACAGGTTAGTGAACTCAGGACCAGCTGGATGAGGGGACTGAGGCTTCAGTGTGTTAGTAGAACAGGTTAGTGAACTCAGCCCCAGGACCAGCTGGATGAGGGGACTGAGGCTTCAGTGTGTTAGTAGAACAGGTTAGTGAACTCAGGACCAGCTGGATGAGGGAACTGAGGCTTCAGTGTGTTAGTAGAACAGGTTAGTGAACGCAGGACCAGCTGGATGAGGGGACTGAGGCTTCAGTGTGTTAGTAGAACAGGTTAGTGAACTCAGCCCCAGGACCAGCTGGATGAGGGGACTGAGGCTTCAGTGTGTTAGTAGAACAGGTTAGTGAACTCAGGACCAGCTGGATGAGGGGACTGAGGCTTCAGTGTGTTAGTAGAACAGGTTAGTGAACTCAGGAACATCTGGATGAGGGGACTGAGGCTTTAGTGTGTTAGTAGAACAGGTTAGTGAACTCAGGACCAGCTGGATGAGGGGACTGAGGCTTCAGTGTGTTAGTAGAACAGGTTAGTGAACTCAGCCCCAGGACCAGCTGGATGAGGGGACTGAGGCTTCAGTGTGTTAGTAGAACAGGTTAGTGAACTCAGGACCAGCTGGATGAGGGGACTGAGGCTTCAGTGTGTTAGTAGAACAGGTTAGTGAACTCAGGAACATCTGGATGAGGGGACTGAGGCTTTAGTGTGTTAGTAGAACAGGTTAGTGAACTCAGGACCAGCTGGATGAGGGGACTGAGGCTTCAGTGTGTTAGTAGAACAGGTTAGTGAACTCAGCCCCAGGACCAGCTGGATGAGGGGACTGAGGCTTCAGTGTGTTAGTAGAACAGGTTAGTGAACTCAGGACCAGCTGGATGAGGGAACTGAGGCTTCAATGTGTTAGTAGAACAGGTTAGTAAACTCAGGACCAGCTGGATGAGGGGACTGAGGCTTCAGTGTGTTAGTAGAACAGGTTAGTGAACTCAGCCACAGGACCAGCTGGATGAGGGGACTGAGGCTTCAGTGTGTTAGTAGAACAGGTTAGTGAACTCAGGACCAGCTGGATGAGGGGACTGAGGCTTCAGTGTGTCAGTAGAACAGGTTAGTGAACTCAGCCCCAGGACCAGCTGGATGAGGGGACTGAGGCTTCAGTGTGTTAGTAGAACAGGTTAGTGAACTCAGGACCAGCTGGATGAGGGGACTGAGGCTTCAGTGTGTTAGTAGAACAGGTTAGTGAACTCAGGACCAGCTGGATGAGGGGACTGAGGCTTCAGTGTGTTAGTAGAACAGGTTAGTGAACTCAGCCCCAGGACCAGCTGGATGAGGGGACTGAGGCTTCAGTGTGTTAGTAGAACAGGTTAGTGAACTCAGGACCAGCTGGATGAGGGGACTCTTTTCTTTGCTCAGCTCTTGGCATTGCAGGGCTTGGTAATGATATGAGAGGGGGTCGCTGTATTTTAGATGTTTCCAAAACTGAATAGCTCTTTTTTGAGTTTTTATTATTAGTGGATTTTGGCCTAATTCTGCCCTGCATGCATTGTTTGTAGTTTTCCTCTGGACATGTAGGAGAATCTTACAGAACTCTGCATGCAGGGTTTCAATGGGGTGTTTGTCCCATTTGAGGAAATCTTGTTTTGCAAGTGGACCCCACACCTCACTGCCATAAAGTGCAATTGGTTCAATGACACATTCAATTAGTTTTAGACACATTTTAATAGGTATTTCAATTAGAATTAGTTTTGTAATGGTGTAGAATGCCCTGCGTGCTTTCTCTCTCAGTTCATTCACTGCCTCATTAAGGTGTCCAGTTGAGCTTATTTTTAAACCTAAGTAATTGTAGTCTCTCTGTTAGTCTGTCTCCCTGTCTCTCATTCCTCTCTCTCTGTCTGCCTGTCTCTCAGACTGTCTCTCTCTGTCTGCCTGTCTCCCTCTCATTCCTCTCTCTCTATCTTTCTCTCTCAGACTGTCTCATTCCTCTCTCTCAGACTGTCTCTCTCATTCCTCTCTCTCTATCTTTCTCTCTCAGACTGTCTCTCTCTCATTCCTCTCGTTCTCTCTCAGATTGTGCCTCTGTCTCTGTCACTCTCTCTCCCCTCTTTCTCCCTCCCTTTCTCTGACACTCTCTCCATCGCCTCAGTGAGAACAGGTTAATTATTTTAGAAGGATAACCTAGATATGCCTGGAGATTCATCAGAAAGCCTTCTGCTAACACAATATCTCTAGAGAAGCTTCTGCTAACACAATATCTCTAGAGAGCCTTCTGCTAACACAATATCTCTAGAGAAGCTTCTGCTAACACAATATCTCTAGAGAAGCTTCTGATAAATCTATTCAGCCAGGTAATCAGTCAGTATAGCTATGGGTCCTTAGATCAACACAGATCTCCCCATTCATTCACTCACCTATTCATTCACTCACTTATTCATTCATTCATTCACTCACTCACTCACTTATTCTTTCATTCACTCACTCACTTATTCATTCATTCACTCACTCAATTATTCATTCGTTCATTAATTCCCTCACTCGCTTATTCATTCGTTCATTCATTCACTCATTCACTTATTCATTCATACACTCACTCAATTATTCATTCGTTCATTAATTCCCTCACTCACTTATTCATTCGTTCATTCATTCACTCACTCACTTATTCATTCATTCGTTCATTCATTCACTCACTCACTTATTCATTCATACACTCACTCACCTATTCATTAATTCCCTCACTCACTTATTCATTCGTTCATTCATTCACTCACTCACTTATTCATTCGTTCATTCATTCACTCACTCACTTATTCATTCGTTCATTAATTCCCTCACTCACTTATTCATTCGTTCATTCATTCACTCACTCACTTATTCATTCATTCGTTCATTCATTCACTCACTCACTTATTCATTCATACACTCACTCACCTATTCATTAATTCCCTCACTCAATTATTCATTCGTTCATTAATTCCCTCACTCACTTATTCATTCATTTGTTCATTCGTTAGTTCATTCCCGATGATCATGTATCAGCGTAAGAGGACAGGCCTAGTCTATCAGACCACTGTCTAATCTCTCCCACGCTAACATACATTGAGTGAAATCGTTTTTTACTTTCCTTGAAATGAATTGATCTGGTCTCTCAGAAGTGTGACCCTCTCCAAAGTGAACCGGCGTAGCGTCTATTGCCACTTAGAGAAGGAGTGTAAACAGAACAGACAAGACGAGAGACGAGGTGCCATCCATCACACTGCACAGATCAGGTTATCAGTATTGAGCACGATGTACGTTTGTCCTCTGGTACAGAGTGGTTTGTTCCTGATGCTTTGATGCTTGTCTAGATGGACTGGTCACAACAGTCAGACATGATGCATGACTAGTGTCTCTCCTCTCCTCCTCGCTCTGTCCTCAACCCTCCCTCTGTCCTCTCCTCCTCTCTCTGTCCTCTCCTCCTCCGCTCCTCCCTCTGTCCTCTCCTCTTCCCTCTCCTCCTCTCTCTGTGCTCTCCTCTTCCTCTCCTCCTCCCTCTGTCCTCTCATCCTCTCTCTGTGCTCTCCTCCTCCTCTCCTCCTCTCTCTGTCCTTTCCTCCTCCCTCTGTCCTCTCCTCCTCCTCTCTCTGTGCTCTCCTCCTCTCTCTGTGCTCTCCTCCTCCTCTCCTCCTCTCTCTGTGCTCTCCTCTTCTCTCACAGTCCTCTCCTCCTCTCTCTGTCTTCTCCTTGTTCACCCTAATAACAATCCACAGGCCAAACATTCATTCAAACAACATTCCTTCGCTCCAATCCTCTTAATTTCAACTGATTGATCTAGCGTCTTCTCAGGTAACAGACTGGTATTAAGACCCTCCTCAGGTAACAGACTGCTAACAGACTGGTATTAAGACCCTCCTCAGGTAACAGACTGGTATTAAGACCCTCCTCAGGTAACAGACTGGTAACAGACTGGTAACAGACTGGTAACAGACTGGTATTAAGACCCTCCTCGGGTAACAGACTGGTATTAAGACCCTCCTCAGGTAACAGACTGGTAACAGACTGGTATTAAGACCCTCTTCAGGTAACAGACTGGTATTAAGACCCTCCTCACGTAACAGACTGGTAACAGACTGGTATTAAGACCCTCCTCATGTAACAGACAGGTAACATACTGGTATTAAGACCCTCCTCAGGTAACAGACTGGTAACAGACTGGTATTAAGACCCTCCTCAGGTAACAGACTGGTAACAGACTGGTATTAAGTCCCTCCTCAGGTAACAGACTGGTATTAAGACCCTCCTCAGGTAACAGACTGGCATTAAGACCCTCCTCAGGTAACAGACTGGTATTAAGACCCTCCTCAGGTAACAGACAGGTATTAAGACCCTCCTCAGGTAACAGACTGGTATTAAGACCCTCCTCAGGTAACAGACTGGTATTAAGACCCTCCTCAGGTAACAGACTGGTAACAGACTGGTAACAGACTGGTATTAAGACCCTCCTCAGGTAACAGACTGGTATTAAGACCCTCCTCAGGTATCAGACTGGTAACAGACTGGTATTAAGACCCTCCTCAGGTAACAGACTGGTAACAGACGGGTATTAAGACCCTCCTCAGGTAACAGACTGGTAACAGACTGGTATTAAGACCCTCCTCAGGTAACAGACTGGTATTCAGACCCTCCTCAGGTAACAGACTGGTAACAGACTGGTATTAAGACCCTCCTCAGGTAACAGACTGGTATTAAGACCCTCCTCAGGTAACAGACTGGTATTAAGACCCTCCTCAGGTAACAGACTGGTATTAAGACCCTCCTCAGGTAACAGACTGGTATTAAGACCCTCCTCAGGTATCAGACTGGTAACAGACTGGTATTAAGACCCTCCTCAGGTAACAGACTGGTAACAGACGGGTATTAAGACCCTCCTCAGGTAACAGACTGGTAACAGACTGGTATTACGACCCTCCTCAGGTAACAGACTGGTATTCAGACCCTCCTCAGGTAACAGACTGGTAACAGACTGGTATTAAGACCCTCCTCAGGTAACAGACTGGTATTAAGACCCTCCTCAGGTAACAGACTGGTAACAGACTGGTATTAAGACCCTCCTCAGGTAACAGACTGGTATTAAGACCCTCCTCAGGTAACAGACTGGTAACAGACTGGTATTAAGACCCTCCTCAGGTAACAGACTGGTAACAGACTGGTATTAAGACCCTCCTCAGGTAACAGACTGGTAAAAGACAGGCATTAAGACCCTCCTCAGGTAACAGACTGGTATTAAGACCCTCCTCAGGTAACAGACTGGTAACAGACTGGTATTAAGACCCTCCTCAGGTAACAGACTGGTAACAGACTGGTATTAAGACCCTCCTCAGGTAACAGACTGGTAACAGACTGGTATTAAGACCCTCCTCAGGTAACAGACAGGTAAAAGACAGGCATTAAGACCCTCCTCAGGTAACAGACTGGTATTAAGACCCTCCTCAGGTAACAGACTGGTAACAGACTTGTATTAAGACCCTCCTCAGGTAACAGACTGGTATTAAGACCCTCCTCAGGTAACAGACAGGTAACAGACTGGTATTAAGACCCTCCTCAGGTAACAGACTGGTAACAGACTGGTATTAAGACCCTCCTCAGGTAACAGACTGGTATTAAGACCCTCCTCAGGTAACAGACTGGTAACATACTTGTATTAAGACCCTCCTCAGGTAACAGACTGGTATTAAGACCCTCCTCAGGTAACAGACAGGTAACAGACTGGTATTAAGACCCTCCTCAGGTAACAGACTGTGATTCAGATCAGTAATGACTAGCCAGATTTCCAGCCTGTTTATCTCTCTCCTAATATCTAGCTACTAGCTATCATTAGCTACTTCTCTCCAGCTGATACTTTAAAGGAGAACAACATGGACAATGTCAGTAAAAACACTTTGATTTTTTAACGTACTACATAGTGACCTCTCAGATCTTTCTCTCTCAGCAGGAAGTAGTGACTAGAACAAGTGATCTTTCTGTCTCAGCAGGAAGTAGTGACTAGAACAAGTGATCTTTCTCTCTCAGCAGGAAGTAGTGACTAGAACAAGTGATCTTTCTCTCTCAGCAGGAAGTAGTGACTAGAACAAGTGATCTTTCTCTCTCAGCAGGAAGTTGTGACCAGAACAACAAGTGATCTTTCTCTCTCAGCAGGAAGTAGTGACCAGAACAACAAGTGATCTTTCTCTCTCAGCAGGAAGTAGTGACCAGAACAACAAGTGATCTTTCTCTCTCAGCAGGAAGTAGTGACCAGAACAACAAGTGATCTTTCTCTCTCAGCAGGAAGTAGTGACCAGAACAACAAGTGATCTTTCTCTCTCAGCAGGAAGTAGTGACCAGAACAACAAGTGATCTTTCTCTCTCAGCAGGAAGTAGTGACCAGAACAACAAGTGATATTTCTCTCTCAGCAGAAAGTAGTGACCAGAACAACAAGTGATCTTTCTCTCTCAGCAGGAAGTAGTGACCAGAACAACAAGTGATCTTTCTCTCTCAGCAGGAAGTAGTGACCAGAACAACAAGTGATCTTTCTCTCTCAGCAGGAAGTAGTGACCAGAACAACAAGTGATCTTTCTCTCTCAGCAGGAAGTAGTGACCAGAACAACAAGTGATCTTTCTCTCTCAGCAGGAAGTAGTGACCAGAACAACAAGTGATCTTTCTCACTCAGCAGGAAGTAGTGACCAGAACAACAAGTGATCTTTCTCTCTCAGCAGGAAGTAGTGACCAGAACAACAAGTGATCTTTCTCACTCAGCAGGAAGTGACCAGAACAACAAGTGATCTTTCTCTCTCAGCAGGAAGTGACCAGAACAACAAGTGATCTTTCTCTCTCAGCAGGAAGTGACCAGAACAACAGGGAGAGAGAGAAAAAAATATCCTCATTGTACATCGTAAAAAACATAAAATAACACAGAGCAGAATGAGGCCGATCCCCGCTAATTATCAAAATCCAGAAAAGAGCCGTTAAATTCTACAACCACCTGAAAGGAAGCGATTCCCAAACCTTCCATACCAAAGCCATCACCTACAGAGAGATGAACCTGGAGAAGAGTCCCCTAAGCAAGCTGGTCCTGGGGCTCTGTTCACAAACACACCCTACAGAGCCCCAGGACAGCAGCACAATTAGACCCAACCAAATCAATGAGTAAACAAAATGAAAATTACTTGACACATTGGAAAGAATTAACAAAAAAACAGAGCAAACTAGAATGCTATTTGGCCCTAAACAGAGAGTACACAGCGGCAGAATACCTGACCACTGTGACTGACCCAAAATTAAGGAAAGCTTTGACTATGTACAGACTCAGTGAGCATAGCCTTGCTATTGAGAAAGGCCGCCGTAGGCAGACATGGCTCTCAAGAGAAGACAGGCTATGTGCTCACTGCCCACAAAATGAGGTGGAAACTGAGCTGCACTTCCTAACCTCCTGCCCAATGTATGCTTATTTATTTAACTAGGCAAGTCAGTTAAGAACAAATTCTTGGCCTTCGGCCTAGGAACAGTGTGCTAACTGCCTAGGAACTGTGGGTTAACTGCCTTGTTCAGGGGCAGAACGGCAGATTTTTTTGCCTTGTCCATCACAGCAGCAATATTTATGACCTGTTGCCACGAGAAAAGGGCAACCAGTGAAGAACAAACACCATTGTAAATACAACCCATATTTATGTTGATTTATTTTCCCTTCTGCACTTTCCCTATTTGCACATCTTTACAACACTGTAAATACACATAATATGACACTTGAAATGTCTTTATTCTTTTGGAACTTCTGTGAGTGTAATGTTTACTGATATTTTTTATAGTTTATTTCACTTTGATTTTTTTTATCTACTTCACTTGCTTTGACAATGTAAACACATGTTTCCCATACCAATAAAGCCCCTTGAAATGAATAGAGAGAGAGAGAGAGAGAGAGAGAGAGCGAGAGAGACCACAGAGTCCCATCTGTCCTCTCCCTAGGGTCCAGCCGTCGTGTCAGACACGAGCCAACCAAGATGAGACGAGAGAGAGAGAGGGACAGGAATAGAATCCTTCCCTTGTTTATTCTACCTTGCCTGCATCCCAAATGGCAACATATGGGCCCTGGTCAAATGTAGTGTACTATAGAGGGAGTAGGGTTCCATTTGGGACTCAGCCCTTATCTGCCAGAGATATTTAATCTGAAAGCCAATCAGGAACCGTGTTATTGGAGGGGAACAGTCCCCACAGGGCCAATTACATGGCCAGTCCCATTTCATTTCATACAGTCAGAGTCTACGATGGCCAAGGCACCGCACAGGACTCACTGCCAGAAGGTGAGAGAGGATGAGGAAGGAGAGGAAGAGAGGAAAGGGATGAGGGCCTGGGAGAAGGGAAGCTGGGAAGGTGAGAGAGGATGGGGAAGGAGGGGAGGAGAGGAAAGGGATGAGGGCCTGGGTAAGGGAAGCTGGGAAGGTGAGAGGGCCTGGGTAAGGGAAGCTGGGAAGGTGAGAGAGGATGGGGAAGGAAGGGAGGAAAGGGAGGATGGCCTGGGTAAGGGAAGCTGGGAAGGTGAGAGAGGATGAGGAAGGAGGGGAGGAGAGGAAAGGGAGGAGGGCCTGGGTAAGGGAAGCTGGGAAGGTGAGAGAGGATGGGGAAGGAGGGGAGGAGAGGAAAGAGAGGGCCTGGGTAAGGGAAGCTGAGAAGGTGAGAGAGGATTGGGAAGGAGGGGAGGAGAGGAAAGAGAGGGCCTGGGTAAGGGAAGCTGGCAAGGTGAGAGAGGATGGGGAAGGAGAGGAAAGGGAGGAGGGCCTGGGTAAGGGAAGCTGGGGAGGTAGTGGTGAGGTGAATGAGGCAGGGACAGAGTGAGAAAGTGTGGATAATGAGGGAGGGACAGAGTGAGAAAGTGTGGATAACGAGGGAGGGACAGAAACGAGTACTAAGAGATAAAAAGAGAAATGTAATATTCCCTTCGTCTGGTTGATCACAGGGATTCTGTGAGGCAGATCATCAGACAGGAGATGCTACAGGGGTCCTCCTAGGGTTGTGTCCCAAACAGGCACCCTATTCTCTATTTAGTGCACTACTTCTGACCAGGGCCCATAATGCACTAGAGAGTGCAGATTGGGACACAGGATTATCCTACTGATAGACTACGATTAATACAATGTGTTCCACTGTCTGAAAAGGAGTGAGAGGACTGGGTGTCCAACACTGCCTTTTCACACACACACACACACAGACAGACAGACAGACAGAGGGAGAGACAGACAGACAGACAGTGTTCTGGGTCTCCTGATTAAAACTGTTGGACGAAGTAGCAGTGTGTGTGTGTGTGTGTGTGTGTGTGTAGCAGTGTGTGTGTGTGTGTAGCAGTGTGTGTGTGTGTGTAGCAGTGTGTGTGTGTGTGTGCGTGTGTGTGTGTAGCAGTGTGTGTGTGTGTGTGTGTGTAGCAGTGTGTGTGTGTGTGTGTGTGTGTGTAGCAGTGTGTGTGCGGCCGGGCGGGCAGTAACCGTCCTACTAAACGACATGAAGAGAGGAGATGCCATGGAGTCAGAGACAAGATAAAACATCCCTGTCATAAACACAGAGAATGGTTAAATATCATATGTTTTTAATTTAAACTTGACATTTAGAGAAAGTGATTATTTTTTGGTTGTCAGGGTTACATGTCTGTCTGTTGTGCTCACTGAACGGGAACAAGAATGTCAAAGATTTTAGGATGATCCGTTTTTAAAAGTCAAGATTTTTATTTTTTTATATTTCACCTTTATTTAACCAGGTAGGCTAGTTGAGAACAAGTTCTCGTTTGCAACTGCGACCTGGCCAAGATAAAGCATAGCAGTGTGAACAGACAACACAGAGTTACACATGGAGTAAACAATAATCAAGTCAATAACACAGTAGAAAAAAAAGAGAGTCTATATACATTGTGTGCAAAAGGCATGAGGTAGGCGAATAATTACAATTTTGCAGATTAACACTGGAGTGATAAATTATTAGATGGTGGTAAAAATGGGTGGGCTATTTACCGATAGACTGTACAGCTGCAGCGATCGGTTAACTGCTCAGATAGCAGATGTTTGAAGTTGGTGAGGGAGATAAAAGTCTCCAACTTCAGCGATTTTTGCAATTCGTTCCAGTCACAGGCAGCAGAGAACTGATGTGTATGTTTGTTGGTTGGATGACAGTATCCATCAATAAGACAGCCCAATAGGAGTAATCTGTGTTTTACCCCCTGGATGGATGACAGTATCCATCAATAAGACAGCCCAATAGGAGTAATCTGTGTTTTACCTGCTGGATGGATGACAGTATCCATCAATAAGACAGCCCAATAGGAGTAATCTGTGTTTTACCCCCTGGGTGGGTGGATGGATGACATTATCCATCAATAAGACAGCCCAATAGGAGTAATCTGTGTTTTACCCCCTGGATGGATGACAGTATCCATCAATAAGACAGCCCAATAGGAGTAATCTGTGTTTTACCCCCTGGATGGATGACAGTATCCATCAATAAGACAGCCCAATAGGAGTAATCTGTGTTTTACCTGCTGGATGGATGACAGTAACCATCAATAAAACAGCCCAATAGGAGTAATCTGTGTTCTACCTGCTGGATGGATGACAGTAACCATCAATAAGACAGCCCAATAGGAGTAGTCTGTGTTTTACCTGCTGGATGGATGACAGTAACCATCAATAAGACAGCCCAATAGGAGTAATCTGTGTTTTACCCCCTGGATGGATGACAGTATCCATCAATAAGACAGCCCAATAGGAGTAATCTGTGTTTTACCCCCTGGATGGATGACAGTATCCATCAATAAGACAGCCCAATAGGAGTAATCTGTGTTTTACCTGCTGGATGGATGACAGTATCCATCAATAAGACAGCCCAATAGGAGTAATCTGTGTTTTACCTGCTGGATGGATGACAGTAACCATAAATAAGACAGCCCAATAGGAGTAATCTGTGTTCTACCTGCTGGATGGATGACAGTAACCATCAATAAGACAGCCCAATAGGAGTAGTCTGTGTTTTACCTGCTGGATGGATGACAGTAACCATCAATAAGACAGCCCAATAGGAGTAATCTGTGTTTTACCCCCTGGATGGATGACAGTATCCATCAATAAGACAGCCCAATAGGAGTAATCTGTGTGTTACCTGCTGGATGGATGACAGTAACCATCATTAAGACAGCCCAATAGGAGTAGTCTGTGTTTTACCTGCTGGATGGATGACAGTAACCATCAATAAAACAGCCCAATAGGAGTAATCTGTGTTTTACCCCCTGGATGGATGACAGTAACCATCAATAAAACAGCCCAATAGGAGTAATCTGTGTTCTACCTGATGGATGGATGACAGTATCCATCAATAAGTAATCTGTGTTCTACCCCCTGGATGGATGACAGTAACCATCAATAAGACAGCCCAATAGGAGTAATCTGTGTTTTACCTGCTGGATGGATGACAGTATCCATCAATAAGACAGCCCAATAGGAGTAATCTGTGTTTTACCCCCTGGGTGGGTGGATGGATGACATTATCCATCAATAAGACAGCCCAATAGGAGTAATCTGTGTTTTACCCCCTGGATGGATGACAGTATCCATCAATAAGACAGCCCAATAGGAGTAATCTGTGTTTTATCCCCTGGATGGATGACAGTATCCATCAATAAGACAGCCCAATAGGAGTAATCTGTGTTTTACCTGCTGGATGGATGACAGTAACCATCAATAAGACAGCCCAATAGGAGTAATCTGTGTTTTACCCCCTGGATGGATGACAGTATCCATCAATAAGACAGCCCAATAGGAGTAATCTGTGTTTTACCCCCTGGATGGATGACAGTATCCATCAATAAGACAGCCCAATAGGAGTAATCTGTGTTTTACCCCCTGGATGGGTGACAGTATCCATCAATAAGACAGCCCAATAGGAGTAATCTGTGTGTTACCTGCTGGATGGATGACAGTAACCATCAATAAGAGCCCAATAGGAGTAATCTGTGTTTTACCCCCTGGATGGATGACAGTAACCATCAATAAGACAGCCCAATAGGAGTAATCTGTGTTTTACCCCCTGGATGGATGACAGTATCCATCAATAAGACAGCTCAATAGGAGTAATCTGTGTTCTACCTGATGGATGGATGACAGTATCCATCAATAAGTAATCTGTGTTCTACCTGCTGGATGGATGAGAGTATCCATCAATAAGACAGCCCAAAAGGAGTAATCTGTGTTCTACCGGCTGGATGGATGACAGTAACCATCAATAAGACAGCCCAATAGGAGTAATCTGTGTTTTACCCCCTGGATGGATGACAGTAACCATCAATAAGACAGCCCAATAGGAGTAATCTGTGTTCTACCTGATGGATGGATGACAGTAACCATCAATAAGACAGCCAAATAGGAGTAATCTGTGTTCTACCTGATGGATGGATGACAGTATCCATCAATAAGTAATCTGTGTTCTACCTGCTGGATGGATGACAGTATCCATCAATAAGACAGCCCAATAGGAGTAATCTGTGTTCTACCTGCTGGATGGATGACAGTATCCATCAATAAGACAGCCCAATAGGAGTAATCTGTGTTTTACCCCCTGGATGGATGGATGACAGTAACCATCAATAAGACAGCCCAATAGGAGTAATCTGTGTTCTACCTGCTGGATGGATGACAGTAACCATCAATAAAACAGCCCAATAGGAGTAATCTGTCTTTTACCCCCTGGGTGGGTGGATGGATGACAGTATCCATCAATAAGACAGCCCAATAGGAGTAATCTGTGTTCTACCTGCTGGATGGATGACAGTATCCATCAATAAAACAGCCCAATAGGAGTAATCTGTGTTTTACCCCCTGGGTGGGTGGATGGAGGACAGTATCCATCAATAAGACAGCCCAATAGGAGTAATCTGTGTTTTACCTGCTGGATGGATGACAGTATCCATCAATAAGACAGCCCAATAGGAGTAATCTGTGTTTTACCCCCTGGATGGATGACAGTAACCATCAATAAGACAGCCCAATAGGAGTAATCTGTGTTTTACCCCCTGGATGGGTGACAGTATCCATCAATAAGACAGCCCAATAGGAGTAATCTGTGTGTTACCTGCTGGATGGATGACAGTAACCATCAATAAGACAGCCCAATAGGAGTAATCTGTGTTTTACCCCCTGGATGGATGACAGTAACCATCAATAAGACAGCCCAATAGGAGTAATCTGTGTTTTACCCCCTGGATGGATGACAGTATCCATCAATAAGACAGCCCAATAGGAGTAATCTGTGTTCTACCTGATGGATGGATGACAGTATCCATCAATAAGTAATCTGTGTTCTACCTGCTGGATGGATGACAGTATCCATCAATAAGACAGCCCAATAGGAGTAATCTGTGTTCTACCGGCTGGATGGATGACAGTAACCATCAATAAGACAGCCCAATAGGAGTAATCTGTGTTTTACCCCCTGGATGGATGACAGTAACCATCAATAAGACAGCCCAATAGGAGTAATCTGTGTTCTACCGGCTGGATGGATGACAGTAACCATCAATAAGACAGCCCAATAGGAGTAATCTGTGTTCTACCTGATGGATGGATGACAGTATCCATCAATAAGTAATCTGTGTTCTACCTGCTGGATGGATGACAGTATCCATCAATAAGACAGCCCAATAGGAGTAATCTGTGTTTTACCCCCTGGGTGGGTGGATGGATGACAGTATCCATCAATAAGACAGCCCAATAGGAGTAATCTGTGTTCTACCTGCTGGATGGATGACAGTATCCATCAATAAGACAGCCCAATAGGAGTAATCTGTGTTTTACCCCCTGGATGGATGACAGTAACCATCAATAAGAGAGCCCAATAGGAGTAATCTGTGTTTTACCCCCTGGGTGGATGGATGGATGACAGTAACCATCAATAAGACAGCCCAATAGGAGTAATCTGTGTGTTACCTGCTGGATGGATGACAGTAACCATCAATAAAACAGCCCAATAGGAGTAATCTGTGTTTTACCCCCTGGGTGGGTGGATGGATGACAGTATCCATCAATAAGACAGCCCAATAGGAGTAATCTGTGTTCTACCTGCTGGATGGATGACAGTATCCATCAATAAAACAGCCCAATAGGAGTAATCTGTGTTTTACCCCCTGGATGGATGGATCACAGTATCCATCAATAAGACAGCCCAATAGGAGTAATCTGTGTTTTACCCCCTGGATGGATGACAGTATCCATCAATAAAACAGCCCAATAGGAGTAATCTGTGTTTTACCCCCTGGATGGATGACAGTATCCATCAATAAAACAGCCCAATAGGAGTAATCTGTGTTTTACCCCCTGGGTGGGTGGATGGATGACAGTATCCATCAATAAAACAGCCCAATAGGAGTAATCTGTGTTTTACCTGCTGGATGGATGACAGTATCCATCAATAAGACAGCCCAATAGGAGTAATCTGTGTTTTACCCCCTGGATGGATGACAGTAACCATCAATAAGAGAGCCCAATAGGAGTAATCTGTGTTCTACCGGCTGGATGGATGACAGTAACCATCAATAAGACAGCCCAATAGGAGTAATCTGTGTTCTACCTGATGGATGGATGACAGTATCCATCAATAAGTAATCTGTGTTCTACCTGCTGGATGGATGACAGTAACCATCAATAAAACAGCCCAATAGGAGTAATCTGTGTTTTACCCCCTGGGTGGGTGGATGGATGACAGTATCCATCAATAAGACAGCCCAATAGGAGTAATCTGTGTTTTACCCCCTGGGTGGGTGGATGGATGACAGTATCCATCAATAAGACAGCCAAATAGGAGTAATCTGTGTTTTACCTGCTGGATGGATGACAGTATCCATCAATAAGACAGCCCAATAGGAGTAATCTGTGTTTTACCCCCTGGATGGATGACAGTAACCATCAATAAGAGAGCCCAATAGGAGTAATCTGTGTTCTACCGGCTGGATGGATGACAGTAACCATCAATAAGACAGCCCAATAGGAGTAATCTGTGTTCTACCTGATGGATGGATGACAGTATCCATCAATAAGTAATCTGTGTTCTACCTGCTGGATGGATGACAGTAACCATCAATAAAACAGCCCAATAGGAGTAATCTGTGTTTTACCCCCTGGATGGTTTGATGACAGTATCCATCAATAAGACAGCCCAATAGGAGTAATCTGTGTTTTACCCCCTGGATGGATGACAGTTTCCATCAATAAGACAGCCCAATAGGAGTAATCTGTGTTTTACCCCCTGGATGGATGACAGTAACCATCAATAAGACAGCCCAATAGGAGTAATCTGTGTTTTACCTGCTGGATGGATGACAGTAACCATCAATAAGACAGCCCAATAGGAGTAATCTGTGTTTTACCTGCTGGATGGATGACAGTAACCATCAATAAGACAGCCCAATAGGAGTTGTCTAGAATGCAATGTCCCGATCAACCTTGAAGATGCAGATCTCCACACCAGCAGTAATGACATTTACGCGGATTTAAGGTTTTATTTAAGATTGGCTCGGAGGCGGTGGAGCGTAGACAATATTAGACAATACCATTATCGTTGATTAAATCGTCTCCGTGGTTACACGGTAATCAATGACAATAAAAGTGTGAAATTGACGTGTCAAAATGGGTGATGACAGACTGTGTTGAGGACTTGGCTCATGGTGGTGATGACAGACTGTGTTGAGGACTTGGCTCATGGTGGTGATGACAGACTGTGTTGAGGACTTGGCTCATGGTGGTGATGACAGACTGTGTTGAGGACTTGGCTCATGGTGGTGATGACAGACTGTGTTGAGGACTTGGCTCATGGTGGTGATGACAGACTGTGTTGAGGACTTGGCTCATGGTGGTGATGACAGACTGTGTTGAGGACTTGGCTCATGGTGGTGATGACAGACTGTGTTGAGGACTTGGCTCATGGTGGTGATGACAGACTGTGTTGAGGACTTGGCTCATGGTGGTGATGACAGACTGTGTTGAGGACTTGGCTCATGGTGGTGATGACAGACCGTGTTGAGGACTTGGCTCATGGTGGTGATGACAGACCGTGTTAAGGACTTGGCTCATGGTGGTGATGACAGACTGTGTTGAGGACTTGGCTCATGGTGGTGATGACAGACTGTGTTGAGGACTTGGCTCATGGTGGTGATGACAGACTGTGTTGAGGACTTGGCTCATGGTGGTGATGACCGACTGTGTTGAGGACTTGGCTCATGCTGGTGATGACAGACTGTGTTGAGGACTTGGCTCATGGTGGTGATGACAGACTGTGTTGAGGACTTGGCTCATGGTGGTGATGACAGACCGTGTTGAGGACTTGGCTCATGGTGGTGATGACAGACTGTGTTGAGGACTTGGCTCATGGTGGTGATGACAGACTGTGTTGAGGACTTGGCTCATGGTGGTGATGACAGACTGTGTTGAGGACTTGGCTCATGGTGGTGATGACAGACTGTGTTGAGGACTTGGCTCATGGTGGTGATGACAGACTGTGTTGAGGACTTGGCTCATGGTGGTGATGACAGACTGTGTTGAGGACTTGGCTCATGGTGGTGATGACAGACCGTGTTGAGGACTTGGCTCATGGTGGTGATGACAGACCGTGTTGAGGACTTGGCTCATGGTGGTGATGACAGACTGTGTTGAGGACTTGGCTCATGGTGGTGATGACAGACTGTGTTGAGGACTTGGCTCATGGTGGTGATGACAGACTGTGTTGAGGACTTGGCTCATGGTGGTGATGACCGACTGTGTTGAGGACTTGGCTCATGGTGGTGATGACAGACTGTGTTGAGGACTTGGCTCATGGTGGTGATGACAGACTGTGTTGAGGACTTGGCTCATGGTGGTGATGACAGACCGTGTTGAGGACTTGGCTCATGGTGGTGATGACAGACTGTGTTGAGGACTTGGCTCATGGTGGTGATGACAGACTGTGTTGAGGACTTGGCTCATGGTGGTGATGACAGACTGTGTTGAGGACTTGGCTCACGGTGGTGATGACAGACTGTGTTGAGGACTTGGCTCATGGTGGTGATGACAGACTGTGTTGAGGACTTGGCTCATGGTGGTGATGACAGACTGTGTTGAGGACTTGGCTCATGGTGGTGATGACAGACTGTGTTGAGGACTTGGCTCATGGTGGTGATGACAGACTGTGTTGAGGACTTGGCTCATGGTGGTGATGACAGACTGTGTTGAGGACTTGGCTCATGGTGGTGATGACAGACTGTGTTGAGGACTTGGCCCATGGTGGTTTATCATTCATTCTGGTGGTTGTTGAGACACTGACAGCTTGCTATAGGCTGAGTCATAAATGGTGGTTTATCATTCATCCTGGTGGTTGTATCCTGGTGGCTGTTGAGAGACTGACAGCTTGCTTTAGGGTTGAGTCCCAAATGGCACCCTATTCCCTACATAGTGCACTTATTTCCCTATGGGTCCTGGTCAAAAGTAGTGCACTATATTTGGACATAGTGTAGGGTGCTATTTGGGCCACAACCATAGTGTTAGTGTTGAGTTGATTCACTGGGACGTGGTCATCTTTAGAGAGGACTGCATCGGGATACACACACGCATGTGCGCACACACACACACACACACACACAAAGGCAACACTCGTCTCTCTCTGAGCAGCATGTAGTCATGACGACAGCAGGAAGATCGGTAGTGTGTCGGCGGTGGTTTCTGCTGAGGACAAGGAAATTAAAAATACACCCCCTGCTGTGTGTGTGTGTGTGTGTGTCCATAACCAGTCTACAAACTGGAGACAAACTCAACATCCCTCTCTTCTTCTCTCCACCTCCCCTACTCTCTCTCTTCCTTTCTCACCATCTCTCTGTCAATCATTCAGTTCATTCCCATTCCAAGCCCTCCTCTGGTGACTCAAAGCCCTGATTGTGAGCTGAGAGAGAGAGAGAGAGAGAGAGAGACTTGCACTCCTTTTGGAAAATCTTCCCTGTTACCCTTCTCTCTCTGCTCAATGAGTCTCTCCACTCCTGTCTGTCTGCCTGCCTGTGTTGTCTGCCTGTCTGTGTTGTCTGCCTGCCTGCCTGTCTGCCTCTGTTCTGCTCTGTTTTCATGTTGAATTCACATTAGCTGACAACTCAACCAAATTGAAATCAAAACTAGATACTGAAATGACATCTGTGCCCAGTGGGTGGGGAGCGCATTAATAAAATACAAAAAGGAATTTTTAATACCTCAGTTTATGTTATTCAAGCATGCCAGTCTTGTTGGGAAGTCTAAATAAAGTTCAACAGAACTATATAGTCATCTTATGAACCAAACTGTACTGTGTGAAATACAGTGAGAGAAAAGGAGAGAGAATGTCCTCATTCCACTCTGATATGTTGTTAAATTGGATGTCTCTAGTGATATCTCTAGTGGGGTTTATAGCAGGGTGTAATGGTAAATCTCTGATATGTTGGGGTTTATAGCAGGGTGTAATGGTAAATCTCTGATATGTTGTTAGTTAAATGTCTCTAGTGGGGTTTATAGCAGGTTGTAATGGTAAATCTCTGATATGTTGGGGTTTATAGCAGGGTGTAATGGTACATCTCTGATATGTTGGGGTTTATAGCAGGTTGTAATGGTAAATCTCTGATATGTTGTTAGTTAGATGTCTCTAGTGGGGTTTATAGCAGGTTGTAATGGTAAATCTCTGATATGTTGGGGTTTATAGCAGGGTGTAATGGTAAATCTCTGATATGTTGGGGTTTATAGCCTGTTGTAATGGTAAATCTCTGATATGTTGGGGTTTATAGCAGGGTGTAATGGTAAATCTCTGATATGTTGGGGTTTATAGCAGGGTGTAATGGTAAATCTCTGATATGTTGGGGTTTATAGCAGGGTGTAATGGTAAATCTCTGATATGTTGGGGTTTATAGCAGGTTGTAATGGTAAATCTCTGATATGTTGGGGTTTATAGCAGGGTGTAATGGTACATCTCTGATATTTTGGGGTTTATAGCAGGTTGTAATGGTAAATCTCTGATATGTTGTTAGTTAGATGTCTCTAGTGGGGTTTATAGCAGGTTGTAATGGTAAATCTCTGATATGTTAGTTAGATGTCTCTAGTGGGGTTTATAGCAGGGTGTAATGGTAAATCTCTGATATGTTGGGGTTTATAGCAGGGTGTAATGGTAAATCTCTGATATGTTGGGGTTTATAGCAGGGTGTAATGGTAAATCTCTGATATGTTGGGGTTTATAGCAGGTTGTAATGGTAAATCTCTGATATGTTGGGGTTTATAGCAGGGTATAATGGTAAATCTCTGATATGTTGGGGTTTATAGCAGGTTATAATGGTAAATCTCTGATATGTTGGGGTTTATAGCAGGGTGTAATGGTAAATCTCTGATATGTTGAGGTTTATAGCAGGTTGTAATGGTAAATCTCTGATATGTTGGGGTTTATAGCAGGTTGTAATGGTAAATCTCTGATATGTTGGGGTTTATAGCAGGGTATAATGGTAAATCTCTGATATGTTGGGGTTTATAGCAGGTTATAATGGTAAATCTCTGATATGTTGGGGTTTATAGCAGGGTGTAATGGTAAATCTCTGATATGTTGAGGTTTATAGCAGGTTGTAATGGTAAATCTCTGATATGTTGGGGTTTATAGCAGGGTGTAATGGTAAATGGAAGGTGGTGGCCTGTGTCTGGTGAGGAAGGAAACAGACAAACAGACCCAGATGGGGGGGTCAGCGTCATCTCATTACTCTGATGGCTTCACATTATTCCAGTGTCACATTCATCCTGACAAATCAACCAGGGATTCATTGGCCTTGAACTCACAAACCATCTTCATCTATCAACACTGGGGCCTGAGAGAGGAAGTAAAGAAACACACACACACACACATACACACTAGGGAATACAAGTACACACACACACACACACACACTAGGGAATACAAGTACACACACACACACACACACACACACACTAGGGAATACAAGTACAAACACACACTAACACACACACACACACTAACTAACACACACACACACACACTAGGGAATACAAGTACACACACACACTAACTAACACCCACTACACACATACACAGACACACAGTGGCATTTAATTTCCAGAAGTTTAACAGAAAAGCCACATCTCAGTGTTCTTCTCAGCACACACCCACACAACGAACACATAGCCAACACATCACCTTGCTGTTGTCTCCAGTACAAGCAGAGTTTCAGTGCTTCCATCTCAGCCCTGTCTCCCCTCAGCCCTTTCTCCCCTCCGCCTCGTCTCCCCTCAGCCCAGCCCTGTCTCCCCTCAGCCCTGTCTCCCTTCAGCCCTGTCTCCCCTCAGCCTTGCCTCCCCTCAGCCCTGCCTCCCCTCAGCCCTGTCTCCCCTCAGCCCTGCCCCCCCTCAGCCCTGCCTCCCCTCAGCCCAGCCCTGCCTCCCCTCAGCCCTGTCTCCCTTCAGCACTGTCTCCCCTCAGCCCTGTCTCCCCTCAGCCCTGCCCTGCCTCCCCTCAGCTCTGTCTCCCTTCAGCCCTGTCTCCCCTCAGCCTTGCCTCCCCTCAGCCCTGTCTCCCTTCAGCCTTGCCTCCCCTCAGCCCTGTCTCCCTTCAGCCTTGCCTCCCCTCAGCCCTGTCTCCCCTCAGCCCTGCCTCCCCTCAGCCCTGCCTGCCAGGAGTCTCTCTGTATCTTACATCCCTGTATCTGTGTTCCCAGAGATTTCATTGTCTTCGGTGTGAAGCAGCTCCAGCTGGGAGGAGGAATCGATCTGTGAAGGCATCAATCAAATCACTTCACACATGCATACAGAAATTATAACGATATGACTCATCTTCTCTGTCTAGATATGGTGTGTATGGTATCTTCTCTGTCTAGATATGGTGTGTATGGTATCTTCTCTGCCTAGATATAGGTGCCTTTTGGGATGGGCACTAAGAAGATAGAACGGGTATAGACAGGTAGATACAGGACATGAGGACAGTTCACCATCTTGTTCCCTCAGGGCCCAGGGTGTTTTCAGATCCTATTTATGTTTGTGTTTTTTATCCAATCAGTAAATCTGGCTGCCGTAATGGCGATCCCAACACCATGGTTACAAGATTGATTCCATTCAAGCCCCAGTCCATCCTGGCCCGAGCGTTTATAGACCTCTGGGCGACTCGGAGCTTTGTTGTCACACAGTGGCATCATCTTTGAAAACACAAAAAAGAAAATCCCCACAGACGACCGCTCCATGATGTATTGATTCGACAGTCTCTTCCTGATCAATGTCGTGGCCGTTTGTCGGTCGCAGCCAAACATATTGAAAAGCTTCTAATCAGAGAGTCCTGAATATCATTTGATGTCCTGGCAGAGGATTATTGGTAGTATCAACAATACCATGGCACTCTGTTTCGTTACAACCCAGCAATGTCACCTTGTCATTGTTAGCTGGAAATAAAAACCCAACAAAATCTTCTAGAAGTTCTCTGGCGGTGAGATATACCTTCGCCCTCTGGTGTTTGAGACATATAAGAACCCTATATATACCCTAACCCTAACCCTATCCTACTGGGTGGCAGAGTGGCACAGCGGTCTAAGTTCTCTGGCGGTGAGATATACCTTCGCCCTCTGGTGTTTGAGACATTTAAGAACCCTATATATACCCTAACCCTATCCTACTGGGTGGCCGAGTGGCGCAGAGGTCTAAGTTATCTGGCGGTGAGATATACCTTCGCCCTCTGGTGTTTGAGACATATAAGAACCCTATATATACCCTGACATCTTACGCTCTGAACAGGCCTCCCCAATGGCTCCCTATTCACTATATAGGGAATAGGGCTCTGGTCTAAAGTAGTGCACTACCTCTATGGGTCCATGTCTAAAGTAGTGCACTACCCCTATGGGCCCTGGTCTATAGTAGTGCACTAGCCCTATGGGTCCTGGTCTATAGTAGTGCACTAGCTCTATGGGCCCTGGTCTAAAGTAGTGCACTACCCCTATGGGCCCTGGTCTAAAGTAGTGCACTAGCCCTATGGGTCCTACTCTAAAGTAGTGCACTACAGTATGGGCCCTGGTCTAAAGTAGTGCACTACAGTATGGGCCCTGGTCTAAAGTAGTGCACTATATAGCGAACTACCCCCTATGAGCCCTAGTCTAAAGTAGTGCTCTATATAGAGAATAGGGTGTGAACTGATATTGGTGCTAGTGTGCGTTTTTTATTTATGTTTTTACTTTTTAAAATGTATTTAACAAATCAGTAAAGGACAAACACTTATTTACAATGACGTCCTACTCCCTGCCGAACCCTGCTCCGCCCCATGGGACTCCCAATCACAGCCGGGTGTGATACAGCCTGGAATCAAACCAGGGACTGTAGTGACGCGTCTTGCACTGAGATACACAGTGCCTTAGACCGCTGTGCCACTCTGCCACCCAGTAGGATAGGGTTAGGGTATATATAGGGTTAGGGTATATATAGGGTTCTTATATGTCTCAAACACCAGAGGGCGAAGGTATATCTCACCGCCAGCGAACTTCTAGAAGATTTTGTTGGGTTCTTATTTCCAGCTAACAATGACAAGGTGACATTGCTGGGTTGTAACGAAACAGAGTGTCATGGTATTGTTGATAACATCAGAGAACATATCACGGCTCCAAAAGAGATCAGATCAGGGGGTGTGTGTGTGTGTTTGTGTGTGTGTATGTGTTTGAGTATGTGTGTGTGTGTGTTTGAGTATGTGTGTGTGTGTGTGTGTGTGTGTTTGTGTGCGTGTGTGTGTTTGAGTATGCGTGTGTGTGTGTGTGTGTTTGAGTATGTGTGTGTGTGTGTGTGTGTGTATATGTGTGTGTGTGTGTGTGTGTGTGTGTGTTTGAGTGTTTCACATGCAAGCATGCGTGTGTGTGTAATAGGTGTGGTGTGAAGTAAAAACAAAAATAGAGTCTCTCCCTTCCCTTGTCAACTCGTAATACATCAGGTGTGAAATGAACACAAAAAAACAGATGAGTTTTTCTCTCCAATCAATAAGCGCTCCGGGATTCTCTCAGTCTCACGTCTCTTTGCGTTGTCATGGTCACAGCTGACTGTTCATTATGGGTTGTTTTATCAGTGGGCCGCTTGTCTGGGTTCTAAAATTCGACAGTGTTATGGTGGTAAATGTCTGTCTTACTCTACATGTACTGCTAAAGTAGACCCTGTCCATAATGGTGTCCTCCAATCAGTGGGCCCTGTCCATAACGGTGTTCTCCAATCAGTGGGCCCTGTCCATAACGGTGTTCTCCAATCAGTGGGCCCTGTCCATAACGGTGTTCTCCAATCAGTGGGCCCTGTCCATAACGGTGCCCTCCAATCAGTGGGCCCTGTCCGTAACGGTGTCCTCCAATCAGTGGGCCCTGTCCATAACGGTGTCCTCCAATCAGTGGGCCCTGTCCATAACGGTGTTCTCCAATCAGTGGGCCCTGTCCATAACGGTGTCCTCCAATCAGTGGGCCCTGTCCATAACGGTGTCCTCCAATCAGTGGGCCCTGTCCATAACGGTGTCCTCCAATCAATGGGCCCTGTCCATAACGGTGTCCTCCAATCAATGGGCCCTGTCCATAACGGTGTCCTCCAATCAGTGGGCCCTGTCCATAACGGTGTCCTCCAATCAGTGGGCCCTGTCCATAACGGTGTCCTCCAATCAGTGGGCCCTGTCCATAACAGTGTCCTCCAATCAGTGGGCCCTGTCCATAACAGTGTCCTCCAATTAGTGGGCCCTGTCCATAACGGTGTCCTCCAATCAGTGAGCCCTGTCCATAACGGTGTCCTCCAATCAGTGGGCCCTGTCCGAAACGATGTCCTCCTGCATTTTCATATGTTTGCTAGATCCAGTGAAGGCAATGACCATACTGTAGGAGTCGGTAAGACAATGACCATACTGTAGGAGTTGGTAAGACAATGACCATACTGTAGGAGTTGGTAAGACAATGACCATACTGTAGGAGTTGGTAAGACAATGACCATACTGTAGGAGTCGGTAAGACAATGACCATACTGTAGGAGTCGGTAAGACAATGACCATACTGTAGGAGTTGGTAAGACAATGACCATACTGTAGGAGTTGGTAAGACAATGACCATACTGTAGGAGTTGGTAAGACAATGACCATACTGTAGGAGTTGGTAAGACAATGACCATACTGTAGGAGTTGGTAAGACAATGACCATATTGTAGGAGTCGGTAAGACAATGACCATACTGTAGGAGTCGGTAAGACAATGACCATACTGTAGGAGTTGGTAAGACAATGACCATACTGTAGGAGTCGGTAAGACAATGACCATACTGTAGGAGTCGGTAAGACAATGACCATACTGTAGGAGTTGGTAAGACAATGACCATACTGTAGGAGTTGGTAAGACAATGACCATACTGTAGGAGTCGGTAAGACAATGACCATACTGTAGGAGTCGGTAAGACAATGACCATACTGTAGGAGTTGGTAAGGCAATGACCATACTGTAGGAGCTGGTAAGACAATGACCATCTCATTTTTTCCCATCTCTCTCTCTCTGTCTATCCTTTCCCCTCTCCTCTTCTCTCCATCTCTCTATCCTTTCTCCTCTCTCTCTCTATCCTATCTCCTCTCTTTCTCTCTCCATCCTTCCTCTTCTCTCTCTCTATCCTATCTCCTCTCTTTCTTTCTCTCTCCTCTCTTTCTCTCTCTCTCTATCCTTTCTCTTCTCTCTCTCTATCCTATCTCCTCTCTCTCTCTCTCTCTCTCTCTCCTTTCTCCTCTTCCACACTTCTCTGCCTTTTTCCACACAAAGGAGAGTCAGTTATCTTTCATTGAGTGAATGGTTTCAATAATGGTTTCAATAATGTGTAGTTATCTGAAATTGGCCCCATGTCAGTCATTCGCTAAAGGCTCTCCTGTAGAGTCCTGATTGAATCATTCAGTTCCTTTGTCCCAGAGTGGCTTCTTCCTTCACTGCCATCTCCTATAGAAGGAAGCTGTGTTATCAGACTGCTGGAATGGGCTGATAAACTGAAGGCATCACCCTTTACCAACCGGGTGCTCTATTTCATCAAGGTAATTTGTCTCTCTGGCCTCCTCTGAGATCTCCTCTGAGACCCTTCTCCTGTATCTGTGCTGGGTGAACCACGGAGAACCATATTGGATTCAATCATAACTATATAAGCTTTAGGGAACTCTGCGTCATACTGCAAGGGCATGTAGAGGACGATCAGAGGTTTAAACTGACTAGAAGTGTACCGCACACACGTACGCGCAAACACCCTAGTCTAGACTCTGTAATATAAATCACTCCCTAGTCTACTCTGTAATATAAATCACTCCCTAGTCTAGACTCTGTAATATAAATCACTCCCTAGTCTAGACTCTGTAATATAAATCACTCCCTAGTCTAGACTGTAATATAAATCACTCCACTCACTCTGTCCCTCATCCCTACCTGTCCCTCATCCCTACCTGTCCCTCATCCCTACCTGTCCCTCATCCCTACCTGTCCCTCATCTCTACCTGTCTCTCATCCCTACCTGTTCCTCATCTCTACCTGTCTCTCATCCCTACCTGTCCCTCATCCCTACCTGTCCCTCATCTCTACCTGTCTCTCATCCCTACCTGTCCCTCATCCCTACCTGTCCCTCATCCCTACCTGTCCCTCATCTCTACCTGTCTCTCATCCCTACCTGTCCCTCATCCCTACCTGTCCCTCATCCCTACCTGTCCCTCATCCCTCCTTCATCACTTGTTTCTTTGGTTCTATTTTGATACATGTTCAGTCAACAGCTTATGCTAATATATACTAATCTATCCAATCAGTGAGCCATCTGGTATGCAGTGTGTGTGTCTGTGTGCAGCCTCCTTAACGATCCAGCCCAGTGAACGCATCATATGATATGTTTGACTAATTGAACAAACTAAAAGGATTTTGGTGTGGGGTGGGGGGGTCAGATTAGCTGCTACAGTAGGTCTGATGACTGAAGTGTCCAGAGACTGTAGACCCAGTAGTCAGGACTCCAGTAACAGATCACTGAAGTGTCCAGAGACTGTAGACCCAGTAGTCAGGACTCCAGTAACAGATCACTGAAGTGTCCAGAGACTGTAGACCCAGTAGTCAGGACTCCAGTAACAGATCATTGACGTGTCCAGAGACTGTAGACCCAGTAGTCAGGACTCCAGTAGGGGTGGCCCAGTGCTCCCAGACCATCGAGCTGTAGGGGTGGCCCAGTGCTCCCAGACCATCAGGCTGTAGGGGTGGCCCAGTGTTCCCAGACCATCGGGCCGTAGTGGTGGCCCAGTGCTCCCAGACCATCGGGCTGTAGGGGTGGCCCAGTGCTTCCAGACCATCGGGCTGTAGGGGTGGCCCAGTGTTCCCAGACCATGGGCCGTAGGGGTGGCCCAGTGCTTCCAGACCATCGGGCTGTAGGGATGGCCCTGTGTTCCCAGACCATCGGGCTGAAGGGGTGGCCCAGTGTTCCCAGACCATCGGGCTGTAGGGGTGGCCCAGTGTTCCCAGATCATCGGGCCGTAGGGGTGGCCCAGTGTTCCCAGACCATCGGGCTGTAGGGGTGGCCCAGTGTTCCCAGACCATCGGGCCGTAGTGGTGGCCCAGTGTTCCCAGACCATCGGGCTGTAGGGGTGGCCCAGTGTTCCCAGACCATCGGGCTGTAGGGGTGACCCAGTGTTCCCAGACCATCGGGCTGTAGGGGTGGCCCAGTGTTCCCAGACCATCGGGCTGTAGGGGTGGCCCAGTGTTCCCAGACCATCGGGCTGTAGGGGTGGCCCAGTGCTTCATCTATTCTAAGTGAAGAGTTTCTCTTTTCATAAAAGAGATGGGAAGACTGCTAAAAACCTTGTATTTTGATATAAAATTAGATGGTAGGCACATTACATCACCAACAGGATGTGGACACCTGCTCGTCGAACATCTCATTCCAAGATCATGGGCATTAATATGGAGTTGGTTCCCCCTTTGCTGCAATAACAGCCTACACTCTTCTGGGAAGGCTTTCCACTAGATGTTGGAACATTGCTGCTATAACAGCCTCCACTTTTCTGGGAAGGCTTTCCACTAGATGTTGTAACATTGCTGCTATAACAGCCTCCACTCTTCTGGGAAGGCTTTCCACTAGATGTTGGAACATTGCTGCTATAACAGCCTCCACTCTTCTGGGAAGGCTTTCCACTAGATGTTGGAACATTGCTGCAGGGACTTGCTTCCATTCAGCCACAAGAGCATTAGTGAGGTCGGCACTGGTGTTGGACGATTAGGCCTGGCTCGCAGTCTGCGTTCCAATTCATCCCAAAGGTGTTCGATGGGGTTGAGGTCAGGGTTATTTCAGGGTTATTTCACACCGATCTCGACAAACCATTTCTGTATGCACGTGGGGCATTGTCATGCTGAAACAGGAAAGGGCCTTCCCCAAACTGTTGCCACAAAGTTGGAAGAACAGAATCGTCTAGAATGTCATTATTATATGCTGTAGCGTTAAGATTTCCCTTCATTGGAACTAAGGGGTCCGAACCACGAACCAACAGACCAAGACCATTATTCCTCCTCATTTTTTTTTTTTACAGTTGTCACTATGCATTGGGGCAGGTAGCGTTCTCCTGGCATCCGTCAAACCCTGATTTGTCCGCCAGACTGCCAGATGGTGAAGTGTGACTCATCACTCCAGAGAAGGCGTTTCAACTGCTCCAGAGTCCCTTGGCAGCGAGCTTTACAACCACTGCAGACGGCACTTGGCATTGCGCATGGTGATCTTAGGCTTGTGTGCGGCTGCTCGGCCATAGATGCCCATTTCATGAAGCTCCCAACGAACAATACCGGTGCAGACGTTGCTTCCAGAGTCAGTTTGGAACTCGTTAGCGAGTGTTGCAACCGAGGACAGACAAGTTTTATGCGCTACGGTCTTCAGCACTTGCCGGTAGAGCAGGCCAACACCATCAGGTGTCCATGTACCAGCTGGAGCAGTAGAGCAGGCCAACACCATCAGGTGTCCATGTTACAGCTGGAGCAGTAGAGCAGGCCAACACCATCAGGTGTCCATGTTACAGCTGGAGCAGTGGAGCAGGCCAACACCATCAGGTGTCCATGTTACAGCTGGAGCAGTAGAGCAGGCCAACACCATCAGGTGTCCATGTTACAGTTGGAGCAGTGGAGCAGGCCAACACCATCAGGTGTCCATGTTACAGCTGGAGCAGTAGAGCAGGCCAACACCATCAGGTGTCCATGTACCAGCTGGAGCAGTAGAGCAGGCCAACACCATCAGGTGTCCATGTACCAGCTGGAGCAGTAGAGCAGGCCAACACCATCAGGTGTCCATGTTACAGCTGGAGCAGTGGAGCAGGCCAACACCATCAGGTGTCCATGTTACAGCTGGAGCAGTGGAGCAGGCCAACACCATCAGGTGTCCATGTTACAGCTGGAGCAGTGGAGCAGGCCAACACCATCAGGTGTCCATGTTACAGCTGGAGCAGTGGAGCAGGCCAACACCATCAGGTGTCCATGTTACAGCTGGAGCAGTGGAGCAGGCCAACACCATCAGGTGTCCATGTTACAGCTGGAGCAGTGGAGCAGGCCAACACCATCAGGTGTCCCTGTTACAGCTGAAGCAGTGGAGCAGGCCAACACCATCAGGTGTCCATGTTACAGCTGGAGCAGTGGAGCAGGCCAACACCATCAGGTGTCCATGTTACAGCAGGAGCAGGCCAACACCATCAGGTGTCCATGATACAGCTGGAGCAGTGGAGCAGGCCAACACCATCAGGTGTCCATGTTACAGCTGGAGCAGTAGAGCAGGCCAACACCATCAGGTGTCCATGTTACAGCTGGAGCAGTGGAGCAGGCCAACACCATCAGGTGTCCATGTTACAGCTGGAGCAGTGGAGCAGGCCAACACCATCAGGTGTCCCTGTTACAGCTGAAGCAGTGGAGCAGGCCAACACCATCAGGTGTCCATGTTACAGCTGGAGCAGTGGAGCAAGCCAACACCATCAGGTGTCGATGTTACAGCTGGAGCAGGCCAACACCATCAGGTGTCCATGATACAGCTGGAGCAGTGGAGCAGGCCAACACCATCAGGTGTCCATGTTACAGCTGGAGCAGTGGAGCAGGCCAACACCATCAGGTGTCCATGATACAGCTGGAGCAGTGGAGCAAGCCAACACCATCAGGTGTCCATGATACAGCTGGAGCAGTAGAGCAGGCCAACAACATCAGGTGTCCATGTTACAGCTGGAGCAGTGGAGCAGGCCATCACCATCAGGCGTCCATGTTACAGCTGGAGCAGTGGAGCAGGCCAACACCATCAGGTGTCCATGTTACAGCTGGAGCAGTAGAGCAGGCCAACACCATCAGGTGTCCATGTACCAGCTGGAGCAGTGGACCAGGCCAACACCATCAGGTGTCCATGTACCAGCTGGAGCAGTGGAGAAGGCCAACACCATCAGGTGTCCATGTTACAGCTGGAGCAGTAGAGCAGGCCAACACCATCAGGTGTCCATGTTACAGCTGGAGCAGTAGAGCAGGCCAACACCATCAGGTGTCCATGTACCAGCTGGAGCAGTGGACCAGGCCAACACCATCAGGTGTCCATGTTACAGCTGGAGCAGTAGCATAAGGCTAACCGCCTTGGGAACCCCACGAGAGAATATATCATTTTAAAGCCAGACTGCTTCACTCTTTTGGCCAGAGCTGCCCTTCATCGGTAATATATACCTCAAGCAGTGCTCTCTGGGAAGGCAGAAATAAGCCATGTCCATTTTCTTGTAAAAGTGTGGTGAAAGTTTGAATTGGAACTGAAGTGGAGTCAGTAGGGCGGCTGGTACACTCTAAACTGGAGGGGTCCATCACCGTGGATGTGCAGAGGGAGGTTGGGTTAGAGTGCAGGACATTGGGGCTAAAGCCTTTGAACGAATAAACATACTGTCAATCCTATGAACAGAAAAATATTCACCGTTGGTAACATGAGTGTTGAAGGGCAAACGTGACAATTCAACATGACATACATGATTGCGTGAATAACATCACCATGGTAACATGAGTGTTGAAGGGCAAAAAAAAAAAAATACATTTAAATGAGAATTCCACTTAGAACGAGTCTTGAGAACGTGACAATTTAACATAACATAACTTTTTTTTGTTGGGTACTACATGATTCCATATGTGTTACTTCATAGTTTTGATGTCTTCACTATTATTCTACCATGTAGAAAATAGTCCAAATAAAGAAAAACCCTTGAATGAGTAGGTGTGTCCAAACTTTTGACTGGTACTGTACATACATTCACACATACACAGTATCTCTTGGCTAGATGTCAGGAAGGATACAGTAGGTCACCTTCACACCATAACCAGCTACTCAAAGGGCCCTGAGATGAAAGACTGACACTGTCTAATGCATGAAATCAAACAGCGGGGCTTCCCCTCCTTCACCCCACCATTCCTCTCCTCCTTCAAGCAATCAACCAAGTGTCACCCCTTCCGAAGCAAAAAAAAAAGTCTGAATATGAATTTAATTATCACACACTTCATAAAACTGTCTAGTCGTGTCTCTCCCTCAACAAAGAGACAGGCCTCTTTTTAAAAGCAAGACATTATGCCCTGAGCATTATGTAATAGGAACTAGGCAACTAAAGGAGAGGGCCCACTAAGGCACAAACATCAGTTCGACGTTGAGTTTTAATTTACGTTTGGTTTAGTTGTCAACTAACAAGAATGCAAGGTGAAATTAACAACAACAAAAAATCACCATGTCATGTGATTTAGGTTAAACGTTGGGTGAAAAATAAAATTATTACGTTGAAGCGTTTTTTAAAAATTCAATCAGTTTTCTATGTTGATTCACCATCTTCACAATGAATTTTTTGTTGTGAAATTACATGGAAACAAAAGTTGATTCAAACAGTTTTTGTCTAGTAGGGGCTGTACCACCTTCTAGAGAGCATTCCTTGGGAGGGTGGGGTCTAGTTCGTCTTTCTCTGGGAGGGTGGGGTCTAGTTCATCTCTCTGGGAGGGTGGAGGGAGGTCTGGTTCATTTCTCTGGGAGGGTGGAGGGAGGTCTGGTTCATCTCTCTCTGGGAGGGTGAAGGGAGGTCTGGTTCATGTCTCTGGGAGGGTGGAGGGAGGTCTGGTTCATGTCTCTCTGGGAGGGTGGAGGGAGGTCTGGTTCATGTCTCTGGGAGGGTGGAGGGAGGTCTGGTTCATGTCTCTGGGAGGGTGGAGGGAGGTCTGGTTCATGTCTCTGGGAGGGTGGGGGAGGTCTGGTTCATGTCTCTCTGGGAGGGTGGGGGAGGTCTGGTTCATGTCTCTCTGGGAGGGTGGGGGAGGTCTGGTTCATGTCTCTGAGAAGGTGGAGGGAGGTCTGGTTCATGTCTCTGGGAGGTTGGAGGGAGGTCTGGTTCATGTCTCTCTGGGAGGATGGAGGGAGGTCTGGTTCATGTCTCTGGGAGGTTGGAGGGAGGTCTGGTTCATGTCTCTCTGGGAGGATGGAGGGAGGTCTGGTTCATGTCTCTGGGAGGGTGGAGGGAGGTCTGGTTCATGTCTCTCTGGGAGGGTGGAGGGAGGTCTGGTTCATGTCTCTGGGAGGTTGTGGTCTGGTTCATGTCTCTGGGAGGGTGGAGGGAGGTCTGGTTCATCTCTCTGGGAGGGTGGAGGGAGGTCTGGTTCATCTCTCAGGGAGGGTGGGGGGGGGGGTCAACTTTCCTGACAGTTCTTGACTACGGTGGCACCATTTACCAGATCGCAGCAGCCACTAATCTTAAATCTTTGGATGCCGTCCTCCATTGGTTTTATCACAGGTGACAGTTTTAATACTCATCACTACATCCTGTATCTGGTCCTCATTAAAGTCCAGTAGATCACTTCCTACTCATCACTACATCCTGTATCTGGTCCTCATTAAAGTCCAGTAGATCACTTCCTACTCATCACTACATCCTGTATCTGGTCCTCATTAAAGTCCAGTAGATCACTTCCTACTCATCACTACATCCTGTATCTGGTCCTCATTAAAGTCCCGTAGATCATTTCCTACTCATCACTACATCCTGTATCTGGTCCTCATTAAAGTCCAGTAGATCACTTCCTACTCAACACTACATCCTGTATCTGGTCCTCATTAAAGTCCCGTAGATCACTTCCTACTAATCACTACATCCTGTATCTGGTCCTCATTAAAGTCCCGTAGATCACTTCCTACTCATCACTACATCCTGTATCTAAAGGTTGTCTGGTCCTCATTAAAATCCAGTAGATCACTTCCTACTCATCACTACATCCTGTATCTAAAGGTTGTCTGGTCCTCATTAAAATCCAGTAGATCACTTCCTACTCATCACTACATCCTGTATCTGGTCCTCATTAAAGTCCAGTAGATCACTTCCTACTCATCACTACATCCTGTATCTGGTCCTCATTAAAGTCCAGTAGATCACTTCCTACTCATCACTACATCCTGTATCTGGTCCTCATTAAAGTCCCGTAGATCATTTCCTACTCATCACTACATCCTGTATCTGGTCCTCATTAAAGTCCAGTAGATCACTTCCTACTCATCACTACATCCTGTATCTGGTCCTCATTAAAGTCCCGTAGATCACTTCCTACTAATCACTACATCCTGTATCTGGTCCTCATTAAAATCCAGTAGATCACTTCCTACTCATCACTATATCCTGTATCTAAAGGTTGTCTGATCCTCATTAAAGTCCAGTAGATCACCTCCTACTCATCACTATATCCTGTATCTGGTCCTCATTAAAATCCAGTAGATCACTTCCTACTCATCACTACATCCTGTATCTGGTCCTCATTAAAATCCAGTAGATCACTTCCTACTCATCACTACATCCTGTATCTGGTCCTCATTAAAGTCCCGTAGATCACTTCATTATTTCCTTTCTGTTTACAAAGCTCTACTATACAAGCTTCTGACTTACCTAACTTGTTAAAGTATAAAAACATGAGATACCAAATACTTGTTATTGTGTCTTGTAGTTTTTGTGACGCCCTGATATTTCACCTGTCTTTGTGATTGTCTCCACCCACCTCCAGGTTTCCTGTCTCTCTGTGCCAGTGTATTTATCCCTGTGTTTCCTGTCTCTCTGTACCAGTGTATTTATCCCTGTGTTTCCTGTCTCTCTGTGCCAGTGTATTTATCCCTGTGTTTCCTGTCTCTCTGTGCCAGTTCGACCTGTTTTCCCCGTTAGTTCAGTGTATTTATCCCTGTGTTTCCTGTCTCTCTGTGCCAGTGTATTTATCCCTATGTTTCCTGTCTCTCTGTGCCAGTGTATTTATCCCTGTGTTTCCTGTCTCTCTGTGCCAGTGTATTTATCCCTGTGTTTCCTGTCTCTCTGTGCCAGTGTATTTATCCCTGTGTTTCCTGTCTCTCTGTGCTAGTGTATTTATCCCTGTGTTTCCTGTCTCTCTGTACCAGTGTATTTATCCTTGTGTTTCCTGTCTCTCTGTGCAAGTGTATTTATCCCTATGTTTCCTGTCTCTCTGTGCCAGTGTATTTATCCCTGTGTTTCCTGTCTCTCTGTTCCAGTGTATTTATCCATGTGTTTCCTGTCTCTCTGTGCCAGTGTATTTATCCCTGTGTTTCCTGTCTCTCTGTACCAGTGTATTTATCCCTGTGTTTCCTGTCTCTCTGTGCCAGTGTATTTATCCCTGTGTTTCCTGTCTCTCTGTTCCAGTGTATTTATCCATGTGTTTCCTGTCTCTCTGTGCCAGTGTATTTATCCCTGTGTTTCCTGTCTCTCTGTGCCAGTGTATTTATCCCTATGTTTCCTGTCTCTCTGTGCCAGTGTATTTATCCCTGTTTCCTGTCTCTCTGTGCCAGTGTATTTATCCCTGTGTTTCCTGTCTCTCTGTACCAGTTCCTCTTTTCTTGCCAAGTCAACCAGCGTTTCTCCTAGCTCCTATTTTTTCCCAGTCTGTTTTTTTCCTAGCCCTCCTGGTTTTGACCCTTGCCTGTTGTGACGCCGAATCCGCCTGCCTGACCACTCTACCTGTCCTGACCTCGAGCCTGCCTATCCACTGGTACTGTTTGGACTCTGACCTGGTTGATGAACTCTCGCCTGTCCCCGACCTGCCTTTTGCCTAATCCCTTTTGGTATAATAAATATTGGAGCTCAACCATCTGCCTCCTGAGTTTGCATTTGGGTCTCGCCTTGTGCCCTTGTAGTTTCACCTTGTTGTTACATCCTCATGGCACCATTGGAAATGAGACTCTGGTCTCAACTGGTCTCCTCTAATTAAATCAGTTAATAAAAACAAGAGAGTTGAGATAGACTCAGTTTTCACTTCTTTTTTTAAATCGAGTCACTTTGTCCCGCAGAGGGCTGTCTGCGACACCCTCAGGTGTCAATCTAAAGAGAAGGACGAGAGGGAGGGAGAGCGTAGAACAATTAACTGACATATCAATCTGAAACTTATTTTAGAGAGACGCTTCTTCTCTCCCGGTGGTATAGTTGAGGTGGAACACACTCACGATCCCGCGCACCACCTCACCTCGTCTCACCTCACCTCATCTCGTCTCACCTCACCTCGTCTCATCTCGCCTCACCTCGTCTCACCTCCCCTCGTCTCCCCTCGTCTCACCTCGTCTCACCACACCTCACCTCGTCTCACCACACCTCACCTCGGCTCACCTCACCTCGACTCACCTCACCTCGACTCACCTCGTCTCACCTCACATCACCTCGTCTCACCTCACCTCGTCGCACCTCACCTCGTCTCACCTCAGCGCGTCTCACCTCACCTCGTCTCACCTCAGCGCGTCTCACCTCACCTCATCTCGTCTCACCTCACCTCACCTCGTCTCACCTCACATTCCTTACCTAAGAGTAGAGGGATGACAGAAATGTAATTTCTCTCTCTCGTGTATCTCTGTGGAGAAACATATGAAGCTGTTGAGGTATGACTGCAGGATGAAAGGATGGCATTAACTGGGTTCACTCTGAGGATCCACTCAGATAATGAACTCAAACAGACTCCCAGATGTTTTGCATGGAATAATCTGCACTTATTTTGCCCCGCAGAACGTTGCATTCATTCATTCTGATTAAAACACTATGAGACATCTCTAGTAATGGGAAGAAAAAAAAAGTTTATACCCAAAACGCACTTCAGCCCAGTTTAAACACGAAAAGGAGAATCAGTTGAAGTATCCTGGGGTTAAGGAATGTTCTCTGGACATCTCTAGTAATCTCTAGTTCATGGCAAGTGGGAAACAGGGGGAGAAACTGTCACGTCAACTTCACGTCATGTCACCTTGTCGTAACATACCAGCCCCCTCTACTGGTCACATGTAGACATGACAACCAGTTCACAGGGTTCCCAGCTGAGGGTCTCCTATTATTATAGTGGGCAGCTTTGTTTAGGGACTTTAACCACACGAAGACCATTACTTGTGAAACGACTGAGGAATGAGAATAGGCAGCTGAATCCAGGAAGAATCATAAGTGTTTGTGTCAGTTTGGAAACGACATTGATTTACTGAGGACGTGAGGACTTCTAGGAATGTGACGTTGTACCAACCTGTCACTTAAGTTGACAGTAGCTCCCTGTGTTCCTATTCATCATTATAGCTACATCTGTTCTTCAGACATTAGGAGTCTGTGACAGTCAACTCCTTCTATCTCTCAACCAAACACACTGACAGGGAGAGGGGCCACTGTGGCTGCAAACACGTTCTGCCGTACCAGACACAGAGACTGGCCTGTCATACCAGACTCTGATACACAGAGACTGGCCTGTCATACCAGACACAGAGACTGGCCTGTCATACCAGACACAGAGACTGGCCTGTCATACCAGACACAGAGACTGGCCTGTCATACCATACACAGATACTGGCCTGTCATACCATACACAGAGACTGGCCTGTCATACCAGACACAGAGACTGGCCTGTCATACCAGACACAGAGACTGGCCTGTCATACCAGACACAGAGACTGGCCTGTCATACCAGACTCTGATACACAGAGACTGGCCTGTCATACCAGACACAGAGACTGGCCTGTCATACCAGACACAGAGACTGTCCTGTCATACCAGACACTTCCCTGTCATACCAGACACAGAGACTGGCCTGTCATACCAGACACAGAGACTGCCCTGTCATACCAGACTCTGATACACAGAGACTGGCCTGTCATACCATGCACAGAGACTGGCCTGTCATACCAGACTCTGATACACAGAGACTGGCCTGTCATACCAGACACAGAGACTGCCCTGTCATACCATACACAGAGACTGGCCTGTCATACCAGAGACAGAGACTGCCCTGTCATACCAGACTCTGATACACAGAGACTGGCCTGTCATACCAGACACAGAGACTGGCCTGTCATACCATACACAGAGACTGGCCTGTCATACCATACACAGAGACTGGCCTGTCATACCAGACACAGAGACTGGCCTGTCATACCAGACACAGAGACTGGCCTGTCATACCAGACACAGAGACTGCCCTGTCATACCAGACTCTGATACACAGAGACCGGCCTGTCATACCAGACACAGAGACTGGCCTGTCATACCATACACAGAGACTGGCCTGTCATACCAGACTCTGATACACAGAGACTGGCCTGTCATACGAGACACAGAGACTGGCCTGTCATACCATACACAGAGACTGGCCTGTCATACCAGACTCTGATACACAGAGACCGGCCTGTCATACCAGACTCTGATACACAGAGACTGGCCTGTCATACCAGACACAGAGACTGGCCTGTCATACCATACACAGAGACTGGCCTGTCATACCAGACTCTGATACACAGAGACTGGCCTGTCATACCAGACACAGAGACTGGCCTGTCATACCATACACAGAGACTGGCCTGTCATACCAGACACAGAGACTGGCCTGTCATACCAGATACAGAGACTGGCCTGTCATACCAGACACAGAGACTGGCCTGTCATACCAGACACAGAGACTGGCCTGTCATACCAGACACAGAGACTGGCCTGTCATACCAGACACAGAGACTGGCCTGTCATACCAGACACAGATACTGGCCTGTCATACCATACTCTGATACACACCCGCTGATTACATTTGTGGCATAGTGCCTTCTAGAATGGCTGTGTACTCTTCCTAACCTGCTGATTACGGCGAGTGCTTGAACCCCTGATTGAGTTTAGGCTTCACACAACCCCCCCCCCTCTCGGCTGTCCTCCTCCGTTTTGATCTCTCTCTCCGTTGATAATGAATGAAGAACGGCGGTTTATTTCATCTGAGCCACCGCATTTAGATACAGTTTCCCAGATAGAAATGCAATATATAGATCTGCACTCGATTCTCTATTCTACACGGCAAAGGCTGTCGCAGGTGATGTATTTCTATGCAACCACCCCACATGACCCGACACGGCCTACCACGCCTGTCCCGCTGTCACATGACCCGACCCGGCCCACCACGCCTGTCCCGCTGTCACATGACCCGACCCGGCCTACCACGCCTGTCCCGCTGTCACATGACCCGACCCGACCTACCACACCTGTCCCGCTGTCACAGAGAGAGGGGGGGGAGGTCTTTCGTCCCGCTGTCACAGAGAGGGGGGGGGGGGTCTTTCTCATGGCTACCCATGTATTTCTATACAACCACCCCACATGACCCGACCCAGCCTACTACGCCTGTCCCGCTGTCACAGAAAGAGAGGGGGGGGGGGGGTCTTTCTCATGGCTACCCATGTATTTCTATACAACCACCCCACATGACCCGACCCAGCCTACCACGCCTGTCCCGCTGTCACAGAAAGAGAGGGGGGGGGTCTTTCTCATGGCTACCCATGTATTTCTATACAACCATTTCTATACAACCACCCCACATGACCCGACCCGGCCTACCACGCCTGTCTCGTGATTTGCGTAAATGTAATATACTAACTATTACTCTTGATAAAAGTATGAAATGGTATTAGGTTTGGTGAAGAGCACATTATGACTTGTTTTCGACTCAAAACTCAAAGTTTAGGACTTGAGACTTGACTTGAGACTTGACTTGAGACTTGAGACTTAACTCGGACTTGCCTGTCTTGACTTGGGACTTGACTTGGGACTTGAGTGATAAGACTTGAGACTTACTTGTGACTTGTTAAACAATGACTTGGTCCTACCTCTGTGATTAACTGTTCAGCAATGGCTTGTGGGTAGAAGCTGTTCAGGTGCCTTTTGGTCACAGACTTGGCACTCCGGTACCGCTTGCCTAGATGGACCTGGAGGACTGAAGAGTGAGTGGTTCTGTTCTCTCTATCTCTCTGTATGGTTCTGAACCCCCTCTGTTCTGTTCTCTATCTATCTGTATGGTTCTGAACCCCCTCTGTTCTGTTCTCTATCTATCTGTATGGTTCTGAACCCCCTCTGTTCTGTTCTCTCTATCTCTCTGTATGGTTCTGAACCCCCTCTGTTCTGTTCTCTCTATCTCTCTGTATGGTTCTGAACCCCCTCTGTTCTGTTCTCTATCTATCTGTATGGTTCTGAACCCCCTATGTTATGTTCTCTCTATCTATCTGCATGGTTCTGAACCCCCTCTGTTCTCTCTATCTGTATTGTTCTGAACCCCCTCTGTTCTCTCTATCTGTATGGTTCTGAACCCCCTCTGTTCTGTTCTCTATCTATCTGTATGATTCTGAACCCCCTCTGTTCTGTTCTCTATCTATCTATATGGTTCTCAGCCCCCTCTGTTCTCTCTATCTGTATAGTTCTGAACCCCCTCTGTTCTGTTCTCTATCTATCTGTATGGTTCTGAACCCCCTCTGTTCTGTTCTCTATCTATCTGTAAGGTTCTGAACCCCCTCTGTTCTGTTCTCTATCTATCTGTATGGTTCTGAACCTCCTCTGTTCTGTTCTCTATATATCTATATGGTTCTGAACCCCCTCTGTTCTCTCTATCTGTATGGTTCTGAACCCCCTCTGTTCTGTTCTCTATCTATATGTATGGTTCTGAACCCCCTCTGTTCTGTTCTCTATCTATCTGTATGGTTCTGAACCCCCTCTGTTCTCTCTATCTATCTGTATGGTTCTGAACCTCCTCTGTTCTGTTCTCTCTATCTATCTGTATGGTTCTGAACCCCCTCGGTTCTGTTCTCTATCTATCTGTATGGTTCTGAACCCCCTCTGTTCTCTCTATCTGTATGGTTCCGAACCCCCTCTGTTCTGTTCTCTATCTATCTGTATGGTTCTGAACCTCCTCTGTTCTGTTCTCTATCTATCTGTATGGTTCTGAACCTCCTCTGTTCTGTTCTCTATCTATCTGTATGGTTCTGAACCCCCTCTGTTCTGTTCTCTATCTATCTGTATGGTTCTGAACCCCCTCGGTTCTGTTCTCTATCTATCTGTATGGTTCTGAACCTCCTCTGTTCTGTTCTCTATCTATCTGTATGGTTCTGAACCTCCTCTGTTCTGTTCTCTATCTATCTGTATGGTTCTGAACCCCCTCTGTTCTGTTCTCTATCTATCTGTATGGTTCTGAACCCCCTCGGTTCTGTTCTCTATCTATCTGTATGGTTCTGAACCCCCTCTGTTCTCTCTATCTGTATGGTTCTGAACCCCCTCTGTTCTCTCTATCTGTATGATTCTGAACCCCCTCTGTTCTCTCTATCTGTATGGTTCTGAACCCCCTCTGTTCTGTTCTCTCTATCTATCTGTAGGAGAGGTTATGGGAAGTAATTCATATCAGTCTCCAGGGTAACTGAGGGGTTTAGGAAAGTTCAACAGATTGATTATGTGCATAATGTAATGTAGCATAGCGGATGAGGGTCCAGGGAGAGAGAGAGAGAGAGAGAGAGAGAGAGAGAGAGAGAGAGAGAGAGAGAGAGAGAGAGAGAGAGAGAGAGAGAGAGAGAGAGACAGACAGACAGACAGACAGACAGACAGAGGAGAAAAGGATGAAGGGCAGCAGACAGACAGACACCCTGAGACTACTACTAATGGAGACACCCTGAGACTACTACTAATGGAGACACCCTGAGACTACTACTAATGGAACTAAAGACACCCTGAGACTACTACTAATGGAGACACCCTGAGACTACTACTAATGGAACTAAAGACACCCTGAGACTACTACTAATAGAACTAAAGACACCCTGAGACTACTACTAATGGAACTAAATACACCCTGAGACTACTACTAATGGAACTAAAGACACCCTGAGACTACTACTAATGGAACTAAAGACACCCTGAGACTACTACTAATGGAACTAAAGACACCCTGAGACTACTACTAATGGAGATACCCTGAGACTACTACTAATGGAGACACCCTGAGACTACTACTAATGGAACTAAATACACCCTGAGACTACTACTAATGGAGATACCCTGAGACTACTACTAATGGAGACACCCTGAGACTACTACTAATGGAACTAAATACACCCTGAGACTACTACTAATGGAACTAAAGACACCCTGAGACTACTACTAATGGAACTAAAGACACCTTGAGACTACTACTAATGGAACTAAATACACCCTGAGACTACTACTAATGGAACTAAAGACACCCTGAGACTACTACTAATGGAGACACCCTGAGACTACTACTAATGGAGACACCCTGAGACTACTACTAATGGAACTAAAGACACCCTGAGACTACTACTAATGGAACAAAAGACACCCTGAAACTACTACTAATGGAGACACCCTGAGACTACTACTAATGGAGACACCCTGAGACTACTACTAATGGAACTAAAGACACCCTGAGACTACTACTAATGGAGACACACTGAGACTACTACTAATGGAACAAAAGACACCCTGAGACTACTACTAATGGAGACACCCTGAGACTACTACTAATGGAACTAAAGACACCCTGAGACTACTACTAATAGAACTAAAGACACCCTGAGACTACTACTAATGGAGACACCCTGAGACTACTACTAATGGAACTAAATCAACCCTGAGACTACTACTAATGGAACTAAAGACACCCTGAGACTACTACTAATGGAACTAAAGACACCCTGAGACTACTACTAATGGAACTAAAGACACCTTGAGACTACTACTAATGGAACTAAAGACACCCTGAGACTACTACTAATGGAACTAAAGACACCCTGAGACTACTACTAATGGAACTAAAGACACCCTGAGACTACTACTAATGGAACTAAAGACACCTTAAGACTACTACTAATGGAACTAAAGACACCCTGAGACTACTACTAATGGAACTAAAGACACCCTGAGACTACTACTAATGGAGACACCCTGAGACTACTACTAATGGAGACACCCTGAGACTACTACTAATGGAACTAAAGACACCCTGAGACTACTACTAATGGAGACACCCTGAGACTACTACTAATGGAACTAAAGACATCCTGAGACTACTACTAATGGAACAAAATACACCCTGAGACTACTACTAATAGAAATAAAGACACCCTGAGACTACTACTAATGGAACTAAAGACACCCTGAGACTACTACTACTAGAACTAAAGACACCCTGAGACTACTACTAATGGAGACACCTTGAGACTACTACTACTAGAACTAAAGACACCCTGAGACTACTACTAATGGAACTAAAGACACCCTGAGACTACTACTAATGGAACTAAAGACACCCTGAGACTACTACTACTAGAACTAAAGACATCCTGAGACTACTACTAATGGAGACACCTTGAGACTACTACTAATGGAACTAAATACACCCTGAGACTACTACTAATAGAACTAAAGACACCCTGAGACTACTACTAATGGAGACACACTGAGACTACTACTAATGGAACTAAATACACCCTGAGACTACTACTAATGGAACTAAAGACACCCTGAGACTACTACTAATGGAGACACACTGAGACTACTACTAATGGAACTAAAGACACCCTGAGACTACTACTAATGGAACTAAAGACACCCTGAGACTACTACTAATGGAACTAAAGACACCCTGAGACTACTACTAATGGAACTAAAGACACCCTGAGACTACTACTAATGGAACTAAAGACACCCTGAGACTACTACTAATAGAACTAAAGACACCCTGAGACTACTACTAATGGAACTAAAGACACCCTGAGACTACTACTAATGGAACTAAAGACACCCTGAGACTACTACTAATAGAACTAAAGACACCCTGAGACTACTACTAATGGAACTAAAGACACCCTGAGACTACTACTAATGGAACTAAAGACACCCTGAGACTACTACTAATGGAACTAAAGACACCCTGAGACTACTACTAATGGAACTAAAGACACCTTGAGACTACTACTAATGGAGACACCCTGAGACTACTACTAATGGAACTAAATCAACCCTGAGACTACTACTAATGGAACTAAATACACCCTGAGACTACTACTAATGGAACTAAAGACACCCTGAGACTACTACTAATGGAACTAAAGACACCCTGAGACTACTACTAATGGAACTAAAGACACCCTGAGACTACTACTAATGGATACATCCTGAGACTACTACTAATGGAGACACCCTGAGACTACTACTAATGGAACTAAAGACACCCTGAGACTAATACTAATGGAACTAAAGACACCCTGAGACTACTACTAACGGAACTAAAGACACCCTGAGACTACTACTAATGGAACTAAAGACACCCTGAGACTAATACTAATGGAACTAAAGACACCCTGAGACTACTACTAATGGAACTAAAGACACCCTGAGACTACTACTAATGGAACTAAAGACACCCTGAGACTACTACTAATGGATACATCCTGAGACTACTACTAATGGAGACACCCTGAGACTACTACTAATGGAACTAAAGACACCCTGAGACTACTACTAATGGAACTAAAGACACCCTGAGACTACTACTAATGGAACTAAAGACACCCTGAGACTACTACTAATGGAACTAAAGACACCCTGAGACTACTACTAATGGAACTAAAGACACCCTGAGACTACTACTAATGGAGACACACTGAGACTACTACTAATGGAGACACCCTGAGACTACTACTAATGGAGACACCCTGAGACTACTACTAATGGAACTAAAGACACCCTGAGACTACTACTAATAGAACTAAAGACACCCTGAGACTACTACTAATGGAACTAAAGACACCCTGATACTACTACTAATAGAACTAAAGACACCCTGAGACTACTACTAATGGAGACACACTGAGACTACTACTAATGGAGACACCTGAGACTACTACTAATGGAAGTAAATACACCCTGAGACTACTACTAATGGAGACACCCTGAGACTACTACTAATAGAACTAAAGACACCCTGAGACTACTACTAATGGAACTAAAGACACCCTGAGACTACTACTACTAGAACTAAAGACACCCTGAGACTACTACTAATGGAGACACCTTGAGACTACTACTAATGGAACTAAATACACCCTGAGACTACTACTAATAGAACTAAAGACACCCTGAGACTACTACTAATGGAGACACACTGAGACTACTACTAATGGAACTAAATACACCCTGAGACTACTACTAATGGAACTAAAGACACCCTGAGACTACTACTAATGGAGACACACTGAGACTACTACTAATGGAACTAAAGACACCCTGAGACTACTACTAATGGAACTAAAGACACCCTGAGACTACTACTAATGGAACTAAAGACACCCTGAGACTACTACTAATGGAACTAAAGACACCCTGAGACTACTACTAATGGATACATCCTGAGACTACTACTAATGGAGACACCCTGAGACTACTACTAATGGAACTAAAGACACCCTGAGACTAATACTAATGGAACTAAAGACACCCCGAGACTACTACTAATGGAACTAAAGACACCCTGAGACTACTACTAATGGAACTAAAGACACCCTGAGACTAATACTAATGGAACTAAAGACACCCTGAGACTACTACTAATGGAACTAAAGACACCCTGAGACTACTACTAATGGATACATCCTGAGACTACTACTAATGGAGACACCCTGAGACTACTACTAATGGAACTAAAGACACCCTGAGACTACTACTAATGGAACTAAAGACACCCTGAGACTACTACTAATGGAACTAAAGACACCCTGAGACTACTACTAATGGAACTAAAGACACCCTGAGACTACTACTAATGGAACTAAAGACACCCTGAGACTACTACTAATGGAGACACACTGAGACTACTACTAATGGAGACACCCTGAGACTACTACTAATGGAGACACCCTGAGACTACTACTAATGGAACTAAAGACACCCTGAGACTACTACTAATAGAACTAAAGACACCCTGAGACTACTACTAATGGAACTAAAGACACCCTGATACTACTACTAATAGAACTAAAGACACCCTGAGACTACTACTAATGGAGACACACTGAGACTACTACTAATGGAGACACCTGAGACTACTACTAATGGAAGTAAATACACCCTGAGACTACTACTAATGGAGACACCCTGAGACTACTACTAATAGAACTAAAGACACCCTGAGACTACTACTAATAGAACTAAAGACACCCTGAGACTACTACTAATGGAGACACCCTGAGACTACTACTAATGGAACTAAAGACACCCTAAGACTACTACTAATGGAGACACCCTGAGACTACTACTAATGGAGACACCCTGAGACTACTACTAATGGAGACACCCTGAGACTACTACTAATAGAACTAAAGACACCCTGAGACTACTACTAATGGAGACACCCTGAGACTACTACTAATGGAGACACCCTGAGACTACTACTAATAGAACTAAAGACACCCTGAGACTACTACTAATGGAGACACCCTGAGACTACTACTAATGGAAGTAAATACACCCTGAGACTACTACTAATGGAACAAAAGACACCCTGAGACTACTACTGATCGAACTAAAGACACCCTGCGACCTCAACTAACGGGCTAAGGATTTGTCTGAAATGGCACCCTGTTCCCTATATAGTGCACTATGCGGCCTGGTCAAAAGTAGTGCACTATATAGTTGACAGGGTTCCATTTGGGACACAGCAGCACTATTATACAAGGTGAAGGAGAGGATCAATACACTATGTGTAATTATGAACCCACTGTCATTAATAAGGCCACATTGTAAATCAACATCTCCTTTGCAGTGACATATACCAAAACCATAGATATCACGTAAAGTTCCTTTAAGGTCTTATCAAGGTAGACACAAAAACATTTTTTTTTCATGTGTAGTTTCATCACTGTCTGAAAAGCTCCCTGCCTTAAAATATTCATTGTGTAAGCCCTTAAAAATCAATCAAAGCTTAAATGAAGCGTGTTATTGAGCCCGCTCTGTAAATCAGAGGAATTAGAGTCTTGAGAGCAGTGTGTTATAGAGCCTGCTCTGTAAATCAGAGGGATTAGAGTCTTGAGAGCAGTGTGTTATAGAGCCCGCTCTGTAAATCAGAGGAATTAGAGTCTTGAGAGCAGTGTGTTATAGAGCCTGCTCTGTAAATCAGAGGGATTAGTCTTGAGAGCAGTGTGTTATAGAGCCCACTCTGTAAATCAGAGGAATTAGAGTCTTGAGAGCAGTGTGTTATAGAGCCTGCTCTGTAAATCAGAGGGATTAGAGTCTTGAGAGCAGTGTGTTATAGAGCCTGCTCTGTAAATCAGAGGGATTAGAGTCTTGAGAGCAGTGTGTTATAGAGCCTGCTCTGTAAATCAGAGGGATTAGAGTCTTGAGAGCAGTGTGTTATAGAGCCTGCTCTGTAAATCAGAGGGATTAGAGTCTTGAGAGCAGTGTGTTATAGAGCCCGCTCTGTAAATCAGAGGAATTAGAGTCTTGAGAGCAGTGTGTTATAGAGCCCGCTCTGTAAATCAGAGGAATTAGAGTCTTGAGAGCAGTGTGTTATAGAGCCTGCTCTGTAAATCAGAGGGATTAGAGTCTTGAGAGCAGTGTGTTATAGAGCCCGCTCTGTAAATCAGAGGAATTAGAGTCTTGAGAGCAGTGTGTTATAGAGCCTGCTCTGTAAATCAGAGGGATTAGAGTCTTGAGAGCAGTGTGTTATAGAGCCCGCTCTGTAAATCAGAGGAATTAGTCTTGAGAGCAGTGTGTTATAGAGCCTGCTCTGTAAATCAGAGGGATTAGAGTATTGAGAGCAGTGTGTTATAGAGCCCGCTCTGTAAATCAGAGGAATTAGAGTCTTGAGAGCAGTGTGTTATAGAGCCTGCTCTGTAAATCAGAGGAATTAGAGTCTTGAGAGCAGTGTGTTATAGAGCCTGCTCTGTAAATCAGAGGGATTAGAGTCTTGAGAGCAGTGTGTTATAGAGCCTGCTCTGTAAATCAGAGGAATTAGAGTCTTGAGAGCAGTGTGTTATAGAGCCTGCTCTGTAAATCAGAGGAATTAGAGTCTTGAGAGCAGTGTGTTATAGAGCCTGCTCTGTAAATCAGAGGGATTAGAGTCTTGAGAGCAGTGTGTTATAGAGCCCGCTCTGTAAATCAGAGGAATTAGAGTCTTGAGAGCAGTGTGTTATAGAGCCTGTGTAACGGCGTTCTTCGTTTGTGGAAAGAGAGGACCGAAATGCAGCGTGGTGATTACTCATGTTCTTTAATCAATAATTGACGATACATGAAATAACTAAATGAATACGAAAACAACAAACGGAACGTGAAACCTAATACAGCCTATCTGGTGAACACTACACAAAGACAGGAACAATCACCCACAAAACACACAGTGAAACCCAGGCTACCTAAGTATGATTCTCAATCAGAGTTAACTAATGAAACCTGCCTCTGATTGAGAACCATACTAGGCCGAAAACATAGAACTGCCCCAAAACATAGAAAAACAAACATAGACTACCCACCCAACTCACGCCCTGACCATACTAAATAAATACAAAAACAACGGAAATAGAGGTCAGAACGTGACAGTACCCCCCCCCAAAGGTGCGGACTCCGGCCGCAAAACCTTGACCTATAGGGGAGGGTCTGGGTGGGCGTCTGTCCGCGGTGGCGGCTCTGGCGCGGGACGCGGACCCCACTTCGCCATTGTCCTAGTCCGCCTTATTGTCCGCCTCCGTGGCTTACTCACCCTGCCCACCCCTCTCAATGACCCCACTGGACAGAGGGGCTGCTTGGGACAGAGGGGCAGCTGCTCGGGACAGAGGGGCAGCTGCTCGGGACAGAGGGGCAGCTGCTCGGGACAGAGGGGCAGCTGCTCGGGACAGAGGGGCAGCTGCTCGGGACAGAGGGGCAGCTGCTCGGGACAGAGGGGCAGCTGCTCGGGGCAGAGGGGCTCCGGCAGAGGCGCCGGGCAGGATGGAAGGCTCCGGCAGCGGCGCCGGACAGGCGGGAGGCTCCGGCAGCGGCGCCGGACAGGCGGGAGGCTCCGGCAGCGGCGCCGGACAGGCGGGAGGCTCCGGCAGCGGCGCCGGACAGGCGGGAGGCTCCGGCAGCGGCGCCGGACAGGCGGGAGGCTCCGGCAGAGGCGCCGGACAGGCGGGAGGCTCCGGCAGAGGCGCCGGACAGGCGGGAGGCTCCGGCAGCGGCGCCGGGCAGGCGGGAGGCTCCGGCAGCGGCGCCGGGCAGGCGGGAGGCTCCGGCAGCGGCGCCGGGCAGGCGGGAGGCTCCGGCAGAGGCGCCGGACAGGCGGGAGGCTCCGGCAGAGGCGCCGGACAGGCGGGAGGCTCCGGCAGAGGCGCCGGACAAGAGGAAGGCTCTGGACGGATGGGCCGGAGAGACAGCCTGGTACGGGGAGCTGCCACCGGAGGGCTGGGGTGTGGAGGTGGTGACGGATAGACCGGGCCGTGCAGGCGCACTGGAGCTCTTGAGCACCGAGCCTGCCCAACCTTACCCGGTTGAATGGTCCCGGTCGCCCTGCCAGTGCGGCGAGGTGGAATAGCCCGCACTGGGCTATGCAGGCGAACCGGGGACACCGTGCGCAAGGCTGGTGCCATGTAAGCCGGCCCAAGGAGACGCACTGGAGACCAGATGCGTAGAGCCGGCTTCATGGCACTTGGCTCGATGCCCACTCTAGCCCGGCCGATACGCGGAGCTGGAATGTACCGCACCGGGCTGTGCACCCGCACTGGGGACACCGTGCGCTCCACAGCATAACACGGTGCCTGCCCGGTCTCTCTAGCCCCCCGGTAACCACAGGGAGTTTGCGCAGGTCTCCTACCTGGCGTAACCATACTCCCTGTTAGCCCCCCCCCAATAAATTTTTGGGGCTGACTCCCGGGCTTCCATCCACGACGCCGCGCTGCCTCCTCATACCAGCGCCTCTCCGCTTTCGCCGCCTCCCGTTCTTCCTTGGGGCGGCGATATTCTCCTGGCTGAGCCCAAGGTCCTTTACCGTCTAATTCGTCCTCCCAACTAGTATACTCCATGCCGTTGCTGTCCATAACGTCCTCCTTTCGCTGCTGCCTGTTAACACGCTGCTCGGTCCGGGTGTGGTGGGTGATTCTGTAACGGCGTTCTTCGTTTGTGGAAAGAGAGGACCGAAATGCAGCGTGGTGATTACTCATGTTCTTTAATCAATAATTGACGATACATGAAATAACTAAATGAATACGAAAACAACAAACGGAACGTGAAACCTAATACAGCCTATCTGGTGAACACTACACAAAGACAGGAACAATCACCCACAAAACACACAGTGAAACCCAGGCTACCTAAGTATGATTCTCAATCAGAGACAACTAATGACACCTGCCTCTGATTGAGAACCATACTAGGCCGAAAACATAGAACTGCCCCAAAACATAGAAAAACAAACATAGACTACCCACCCAACTCACGCCCTGACCATACTAAATAAATACAAAAACAACGGAAATAGAGGTCAGAACGTGACAGCCTGCTCTGTAAATCAGAGGAATTAGAGTCTTGAGAGTAGTGTGTTATAGAGCCTGCTCTGTAAATCAGAGGGATTAGGGTCTTGAGAGCAGTGTGTTATAGAGCCTGCTCTGTAAATCAGAGGAATTAGAGTCTTGAGAGCAGTGTGTTATAGAGCCTGCTCTGTAAATCAGAGGGATTAGAGTCTTGAGAGCAGTGTGTTATAGAGCCTGCTCTGTAAATCAGAGAATGAGTCTTGAGAGCAGTGTGTTATAGAGCCTGCTCTGTAAATCAGAGAATGAGTCTTGAGAGCAGTGTGTTATAGAGCCTGCTCTGTAAATCAGAGGGTACGTGTATTTATATTTCTATAGTGTTTATCATTAACTCAGTATATTAATATAATCATATTTCTATGTATCGGGTAGGAAGTTATGCAGAAGTGGGCTTTGCTACGTTGTGCAAAAGGGCCATTGAGCCTGCTCTGTAAATCAGAGGACAAGTGTCTTGAGAGCAGTGTGTTATTGAGCCCTCTGTCTCCTCTCCGACTCCTCTCCTCTCTGTCTCCTCTCCTCTCTCTTGGCAGTGGCACCTGACTGATCCTGTCTAGAGTCCAACAGCACAAACCACTCCAGTGATTCAGCCTAGTGTTTGTAGGACAACACTTCCAGCTGCTCTCCAAGGCTCTTCTTTTCGCTGTGATTCTGATCCAAGTGTCAAGCCACTGAGAAAGAGACATTAAAGGGCCTGCAATCTCTCTCTGGATAGACAGTTTGCTGTTCTACAGAACCAAAGTGGTCATGTCCAGGCAGCGCCATCCACTGTCAGACAGCTCCATCCACTGTCAGACAGCTCCATCCACTGTCAGACAGCTCCATCCACAGTCAGACAGCTCCATCCACAGTCAGGCAGCTCCATCCACAGTCAGGCAGCTCCATCCACTGTCAGACAGCTCCATCCGCTGTCAGACAGCTCCATCCACTGTCAGGCAGCTCCATCCACTGTCAGACAGCTCCATCCACAGTCAGACAGCTCCATCCACTGTCAGGCAGCTCCATCCACAGTCAGACAGCTCCATCCACTGTCAGGCAGCTCCATCCACAGTCAGACAGCTCCATCCGCCGTCAGGCAGCTCCATCCACTGTCAGACAGCTCCATCCAGCTCCATCCACAGTCAGACAGCTCCATCCACTGTCAGACAGCTCCATCCACTGTCAGACAGCTCCATCCACTGTCAGACAGCTCCATCCACAGTCAGACAGCTCCATCCAGCTCCATCCACTGTCAGACAGCTCCATCCACCGTCACACAGCTCCATCCACGTCAGACAGCTCCATCCACTGTCAGACAGCTCCATCCACAGTCAGACAGCTCCATCCAGCTCCATCCACCGTCACACAGCTCCATCCACTGTCAGACATCTCCATCCACCGTCAGACAGCTCCATCCACCGTCAGACAGATTGAAATGGAGACAAGGTCCTCTCCCTGCAGTCAGTGAGTCTAATCCCCATAGTTTGGTCATCACATCACCAGACGACGGCTTGTCTCTAACAGACTCCCTGACAGAACAGAGACGGACGGACCTGATGTTTACTTTCTGCAACGTATAGACACTGTTTCCTGAATAATAATGTCTCTGGATGAGACTGCTGATACTGAGTAACTGAGCTAGTTGACACATTAACAGTTTGGCTTGATACAATAGCGAGCTCTCTCAGAGTCTATCAGATAACTCTCTTTCCATCAGTAGTCTTCTAAATGTGTCTGTTCCTCCTCTCCTCACCCATTCCTCTTCTAGCTCCTTCCTCCTCTCCACTCCTGCCTCTCCTCTTCTCCCTCTCCTCTTCTCCCTCCTTCCTCCTCTCCTCACCCATTCCTCTTCTAGCTCCTTCCTCCTCTCCTGCCTCTCCTCTTCTCCCTCCGTTCTCCCTCTCCTCCCCCTCCTCTTCTCCCTCTCCTCTGCCCCTCCTCCCCTCTTTCCTTCCCGCTCTCCTCTCCTGCCTCTCATCTTCTCCCTCCGTTCTCCCTCTCATTTTCTCCCTCCTTCCCCCGCTCCTCGCCTCCCCCTGCCTCTGCCCCTCCACTTCTCCCTCCTTCCTCATCTCCTTCCCCCTCCTCTCCCCCCCCCCCCCCCCCCCCCCCATCCAGTTTTCTGGTGCTGCTGATACAGATGAATGATTACACACTTACACTCGCACAAACGCACTCACCCATACACACCCACGCACACCCACGCACACCCACGCACGCACTACACTATAGTTCTGACCTTCAGAATCAGTGAATACATTGCAGGTTAGCGTTTTTTGGTCATGAATATGGTTCTGGAGGCATCTCTGCAGAGTGGTCACTAGCTGGTTTAACCTGTCTAACCTAATGCCTAACCTTAACCACACTGCTAAACCTAATGCCTAACCTTAACCTTATCCACACTGCTAACCCTAACCACACTAACCCTAACCCTAACCACACTGCTATCCCTAATACCTAACCTTAACCACACTGCTAACCCTAATGCCTAACCTTAACCTTATCCACACTGCTAACCCTAATGCCTAACCTTAACCTTAAATTAAGACCAAAAAGCTATTTTTTGTTTTCGTGAATTTTTACAATAGAGGCCCATTTTGACTTTGCAAGCCGACCCATCTTAGCGGAAATCTCTCAGGGACAAGACTCATCCCAAAAAAACATCCACCTCCGAATACATTACCAGTGGCGGGGGAACAACGATTAATCTCCTTACCCTTTAATGCCACCCTGTAGATAGGAGATACAACTCCAAATGAATCAGATCTGTCTTAGGAGAGTATTGAGCTCTGGGGGTAATTGAGTACCTTAGTTCCACACGCCCCTTTTTACTCTAAGATGGTAGTTCCCCTGAAACGACATATCACACAGCTGGAGAAAACCCCCTATACGCTATTATACTATACTGGGACGAGTCAAGTCATTGAGCCAGGTGCTGTTAGTCTGTAAGGTGATCTATAGCATCAGTCGATATCATCGGTCTTCCACAGCACATTGATCTATAGCACGCTGCTCTCAGGTTCAACGCCCCCCCCATTACAGACCAATACATCACATTGTTAGTGGGGGCGTCGGCCTGGAGACAGAGGAGGAACCTGTGAGGGCGAACAGGCACACCGAGCCTCTGTAATTAAAATGGCGTTGGGTGAAATATGATGAGGGGTCCACCTATAAACTGTGAGAGGGTGGAGGGGGAATCCAGGTCCCAGGTCTCCATGTATCGACACTGGGGGTTCATAAATCTCACAGGACCCCCATACCTTCTCTATCATCTCATCCCTCACTTTCTCTTTCATCCCACCTCTCTCTCGCTCTCTCTCTCCATCATCGTCTCTTTCTCTCTCTCTATCACCTCTCTCTCTGCTGAAGTATGACCCACTTACAGCCCAGCTAATCTTCTTCCTATGTGTGTGAACTTGTGTGCAATTAAGTGTTAGGCAATAGTTGACACGCAGGCCTGCAAGGAGCAGAGAGTTGTCTATCCCTGGATTACAAGAACTATTAAAGTGTCACCCAAGACTCGTGATGCCAGAGGATCTTCTCCTTGTCCGTCCTAGTCTATGCTGCTGTCTGAGTGGGTGGGTGTCTGAGTGGGTGGGTGTCTGAGTGGGTGGGTATCTGAGTGGGTGGGTGTCTGAGTGGGTGGCTGTCTGAGTGGGTGGGTATCTGAGTGAGTGGGTGTCTGAGTGGCTGTCTGAGTGGGTGGGTGTCTGAGTGGGTGGGTATCTGAGTGGGTGGGTGTCTGAGTGGGTGGCTGTCTGAGTGGGTGGGTATCTGAGTGAGTGGGTGTCTGAGTGGCTGTCTGAGTGGGTGGGTGTCTGAGTGGGTGGGTGTCTGAGTGAGTGGGTGTCTGAGTGGCTGTCTGAGTGGGTGGGTGTCTGAGTGGGTGTCTGAGTGTGTGGGTGTCTGAGTGGGTGGGTGTCTGAGTGGGTGACTGTCTGAGTGGGTGGGTGTCTGAGTGGCTGCCTGAGTGGGTGGCTGTCTGAGTGGGTGGGTGTCTGAATGGGTGGGTGGGTGTGTGTCTGAGTGGGTGGGTGGCTGTCTGAGTGGGTGTCTGAGTGGGTTGGTGTCTGAGTGGCTGTCTGAGTGGGTGGGTTTCTGAGTGGCTGTCTGAGTGGGTGACTGTCTGAGTGGGTGGGTGTCTGAGTGGGTGGGTGTCTGAGTGGCTGCCTGAGTGGGTGGCTGTTTGAGTGGGTGGGTGGGTGTCTGAGTGGGTGGGTGGCTGTCTGAGTGGGTGTCTGAGTGGGTTGGTGTCTGAGTGGCTGTCTGAGTGGGTGGGTGTCTGAGTAAGTGGGTGTCTGAGTGGCTGTCTGAGTGGGTGGGTGTCTGAGTAAGTGGGTGTCTGAGTGGGTGTCTGAGTGGCTGTCTGAGTGGGTGTCTGAGTGGGTGGGTGGGTGTCTGAGTGGGTGGGTGTCTGAGTGAGTGGCTGTCTGAGTGGGTGGGTGTCTGAGTGGGTGGGTGTCTGAGTGAGTGGGTGTCTGAGTGGGTGTCTGAGTGGGTGGGTGTCTGAGTGTCTGAGTGGGTGGCTGTCTGAGTGGCTGTCTGAGTGGCTGTCTGAGTGGGTGGGTGTCTGAGTGCGTGGGTGTCTGAGTGTGTGGGTGTCTGAGTGCGTGGGTGTCTGAGTGTGTGGGTGTCTGAGTGGGTGGCTGTCTGAGTGGGTGGCTGTCTGAGTGACTGTCTGAGTGGGTGGGTGCCTGAGTGGGTGTCTGATGTACTACTGGGGTAGTGATGATCGGAGTCTGATGGGAGCCTGATATAAACTTGGTAAAAACTTCAGTTCGTAGTGAAGTAAAGTTCAGCTGACATGTTGACTTTGTGACTTCATCTGATACTAATTAGTTTTTTCTCTCGTCATCTCTTCGTCGATCTCTTTATCTCTCTCTCTCCATCTATAAATATCTCTCCCCTTTTCTCTCTCTCTCCATCTATAAATATCTCTCCACTTTTCTCTCTCTTCCTCTACCCGTCACTCTCTCATTCCCTCTCCCTCTCTCTCTCGCCTCTCAATTTCGATTTCTGTCTCTCCCTCTCTAATCCTCATCCCCTATTCCGTACACGTAGCTCTCTGTTTGCTGGTACTGCCCTAGGCGTTGCCTCTCTTGAGTGATTAATTGTCTTTCAAGGCTGCTTCTGCTCTCTCTGCAGTCCTGTCCCAACTCACACCCTCCTCCTGCTGATTAATGTGAGAGGAGAACTTCCAGCGGGACAGACAACATTACAGTTTGAGAGGAGAACTTCCACAGAGACAGACAGCAGTACAGTTTGAGAGGAGAACTTCCACTGGGACAGACAACAGTACAGTTTGAGAGGAGAACTTCCACAGAGACAGACAACATTACACAGTTTGAGAGGAGAACTTCCACAGAGACAGACAGCAGTACAGTTTGAGAGGAGAACTTCCACAGAGACAGACAACAGTACAGTTTGAGAGGAGAACTTCCACAGAGACAGACAACATTACACAGTTTGAGAGGAGAACTTCCACAGAGACAGACAACAGTACAGTTTGAGAGGAGAACTTCCACTGAGACAGACAACATTACAGTTTGAGAGGAGAACTTCCACTGAGACAGACAGCAGTACAGTTTGAGAGGAGAACTTCCACAGAGACAGACAACAGTACAGTTTGAGAGGAGAACTTCCACAGAGACAGACAACAGTACAGTTTGAGAGGAGAACTTCCACTGGGACAGACAGCACTACAGTTTGAAAGGAGAACTTCCACAGAGACAGACAACATTACACAGTTTGAGAGGAGAACTTCCACAGAGACAGACAGCAGTACAGTTTGAGAGGAGAACTTCCACAGAGACAGACAGCAGTACAGTTTGAGAGGAGAACTTCCACAGAGACAGACAACATTACACAGTTTGAGAGGAGAACTTCCACAGAGACAGACAGCAGTACAGTTTGAGAGGAGAACTTCCACAGAGACAGACAACATTACACAGTTTGAGAGGAGAACTTCCACAGAGACAGACAGCAGTACAGTTTGAGAGGAGAACTTCCACAGAGACAGACAACATTACAGTTTGAGAGGAGAACTTCCACAGAGACAGACAGCAGTACAGTTTGAGAGGAGAACTTCCACAGAGACAGACAACAGTACACAGTTTGAGAGGAGAACTTCCACTGGGACAGACAGCACTACAGTTTGAAAGGAGAACTTCCACAGAGACAGACAGCAGTACAGTTTGAGAGGAGAACTTCCACAGAGACAGACAACAGTACAGTTTGAGAGGAGAACTTCCACTGAGACAGACAACATTACACAGTTTGAGAGGAGAACTTCCACTGAGACAGACAACATTACACAGTTTGAGAGGAGAACTTCCACTGAGACAGACAACATTACACAGTTTGAGAGGAGAACTTCCACAGAGACAGACAGCAGTACAGTTTGAGAGGAGAACTTCCACAGAGACAGACAACAGTACAGTTTGAGAGGAGAACTTCCACTGAGACAGACAGCAGTACAGTTTGAGAGGAGAACTTCCACTGAGACAGACAACATTACACAGTTTGAGAGGAGAACTTCCACAGAGACAGACAACAGTACAGTTTGAGAGGAGAACTTCCACTGAGACAGACAACATTACACAGTTTGAGAGGAGAACTTCCACAGAGACAGACAACATTACACAGTTTGAGAGGAGAACTTCCACAGAGACAGACAACATTACACAGTTTGAGAGGAGAACTTCCACAGAGACAGACAGCATTACAGTTTGAGAAGAGAACTTCCACAGAGACAGACAACATTACAGTTTGAGAGGAGAACTTCCACAGAGACAGACAACATTACAGTTTGAGAGGAGAACTTCCACAGAGACAGACAACATTATAGTTTGCAGAGTTACTGGAAGATAAACAGGACATGTTTTTTGCACAGATTTTGTCTCATAACAACCCAATTAGGAGAGGAGCGGTATGGTACCAACAACAAGACACCAGAGAGACGCCGATAACCACGGAGGAACATGGAGGCTCAGAATGCATCACAAATAGCCCTCTGTTCCCTTTTATAAGGGCTATCTGGTCAACAGGTTCTGGTCAACAGTAGTGGACTAAGAAGGTAACAAGTTGCCATTTGGGACCAACCTCAGAGATGCTCAATACAGAAATTCCCAGTGCCGACTCCGACCTTGGATGTGTTCTTTGTCACACGTTGGAACACTTTGCTCATCAACCCACATCGGTAAAAAAAAAAGAAATCGTCAGCAATTTATGTGATATGCCCGTTAGCAACATGCTAGTGTCTCAAGAGAGAGATAGTCTGTCTATTATTATAATGCTAACCGCGGCTAGCATTAGCAGCACGGGGAACTTTGAACTCAGAAAGTCAAAAACAATGTAATTATAATATGAAGGACTAGCTGGTAGGGCCTATACAGTATATGCAGTGAAATACCTGGGGATTTGACTACAGTCAAAAACAATGTAACTATAAGATGTCATGCTATGTTGTTGTCTTAGGTCTCTCTCTATGTAGTGTAGTGTTGTCTCTCTTGTCATGCTATGTTGTTGTCTTAGGTCTCTCTTTATGTAGTGTTGTCTCTCATGGCATGCTATGTTGTTGTCTTAGGTCTCTCTTTATGTAGTGTTGTCTCTCTTGTCATGCTATGTTGTTGTCTTAGGTCTCTCTTTTTGTAGTGTTGTGTTGTTTCTCTTGTCATGCTATGTTGTTGTCTTAGGTCTCTCTTTATATAGTGTAGTGTTGTCTCTCTTGTCATGCTATGTTGTTGTCTTAGATCTCTCTTTATGTAGTGGTGTCTCTCTTGTCATGCTATGTTGTTGTCTTAGGTCTCTCTTTATGTAGTGGTGTATCTCTTGTCATGCTATGTTGTTGTCTTAGGTCTCTCTTTATGTAGTGTAGTGTTGTCTCTCTTGTCATGCTATGTTGTTGTCTTAGGTCTCTCTTTATGTAGTGGTGTCTCTCTTGTCATGCTATGTTGTTGTCTTAGGTCTCTCTTTATGTAGTGGTGTCTCTCTCTATGTAGTGTTGTCTCTCTTGTCATGCTATGTTGTTGTCTTAGGTCTCTCTTTATGTAGTGGTGTCTCTCTTGTCATGCTATGTTGTTGTCTTCGGTCTCTCTTTATGTAGTGTTGTCTCCCTTGTCATGCTATGTTGTTGTCTTCGGTCTCTCTTTATGTAGTGTTGTCTCTCTAGTCATGCTATGTTGTCGTCTTCGGTCTCTCTTTATGTAGTGTTGTCTCTCTTGTCATGCTATGTTGTTGTCTTAGGTCTCTCTTTATGTAGTGGTGTCTCTCTTGTCATGCTATGTTGTTGTCTTAGGTCTCTCTTTATATAGTGTAGTGTTGTCTCTCTTGTCATGCTATGTTGTTGTCTTAGGTCTCTCTCTATGTAGTGTAGTGTTGTCTCCCTTGTCATGCTATGTTGTTGTCTTAGGTCTCTATGTAGTGTAGTGTTGTCTCTCTTGTCATGCTATGTTGTTGTCTTAGGTCTCTCTTTATATAGTGTAGTGTTGTCTCTCTTGTCATGCTATGTTGTTGTCTTAGATCTCTCTTTATATAGTGTAGTGTTGTCTCTCTTGTCATGCTATGTTGTTGTCTTAGGTCTCTATGTAGTGTAGTGTTGTCTCTCTTGTCATGCTATGTTGTTGTCTTAGGTCTCTCTCTATGTAGTGTAGTGTTGTCTCCCTTGTCATGCTATGTTGTTGTCTTCGGTCTCTCTCTATGTAGTGTAGTGTTGTCTCCCTTGTCATGCTATGTTGTTGTCTTAGGTCTCTATGTAGTGTAGTGTTGTCTCTCTTGTCATGCTATGTTGTTGTCTTCGGTCTCTCTCTATGTAGTGTAGTGTTGTCTCCCTTGTCATGCTATGTTGTTGTCTTAGGTCTCTATGTAGTGTAGTGTTGTCTCTCTTGTCATGCTATGTTGTTGTCTTCGGTCTCTCTCTATGTAGTGTAGTGTTGTCTCTCTTGGCATGCTATGTTGTTGTCTTAGGTCTCTCTTTATGTAGTGTTGTCTCTCTTGTCATGATGTGTGTTTTGTCCTTTATTTATATTTAAATGTATTTGTATTTTTAAATCCCCGTCTCCACAGGAGGCCTTTTGCCTTCTGGTAGGCCGTCATTGTAAATAAGAATTTGTTCTTAACTGAATTGCCTTGTTAAAATAAAGTTAAAATAAAAATAAAAAATGAATAAAAAAAGACTAGCTGGTAGCCTTATATATGATGCAGTGGTACACCTGGGGTGTTGATTAAAGTCAAAAAACAAAAACCCACGTGGCAACAGTATCCATATTAGGACAGCCTCGGTCAGACTTCCCTCAGTCTCAGATAACAGACAGAAACCACAGAAATATACACACTGACTTATTCACAGGCCAAGTTTAGGAAACTCTGCCGATAGAGGACAGGCAGAGTGCCATTAGAGAGGCAGTCAGTCTTTCCACGCCGTGACTCCAATTATAAGTCTAAACCCAGCTCTATTCCCTGTATAGTGCACTACTTTAGACCAGAGCCCTATTCCCTACATAGTGCACTACTTTAGACCAGAGCCCTATTCCCTACATAGTGCACTACTTTAGACCAGAGCCCTATTCCCTATATAGTGCACTACTTTAGACCAGAGCCCTATTCCTTATATAGTGCACTACTATAGACCAGAGCCCTATTCTCTATATAGGTCACTACTTTAAACCAGAGCCCTATTCCCTACATAGTGCACTACTTTAGACCAGAGCCCTATTCCCTATATAGTGCACTACTTTAGACCAGAGCCCTATTCCCTATATAGTGCACTACTTTAGACCAGAGCCCTATTCCCTATATAGTCACTACTTTAGACCAGAGCCCTATTCCCTATGTAGTGCACTACTTTAGACCAGAGCCCTATTCCCTATATAGTGCACTACTTTAGACCAGAGCCCTATTCCCTATATAGTCCACTACTTTAGACCAGAAGCCTATTCCCTAAATAGTGCACTACTTTAGACCAGAGCCCTATTCCCTATATAGTGCACTACTTTAGACCTGGGCCCTATTCCTTATATAGTGCACTACTATAGACCAGAGCCCTATTCTCTATATAGGTCACTACTTTAAACCAGAGCCCTATTCCCTACATAGTGCACTACTTTAGACCAGAGCCCTATTCCCTATATAGTGCACTACTTTAGACCAGAGCCCTATTCCCTATATAGTGCACTACTTTAGACCAGAGCCCTATTCCCTATATAGTGCACTACTTTAGACCAGAGCCCTATTCCCTATATAGTCACTACTTTAGACCAGAGCCCTATTCCCTATGTAGTGCACTACTTTAGACCAGAGCCCTATTCCCTATATAGTGCACTACTTTAGACCAGAGCCCTATTCCCTATATAGTGCACTACTATAGACCAGGGCCCTATTCCCTATATAGTGCACTACTTTAGACCAGAGCCCTATTCCCTATATAGTGCACTACTTTAGACCAGAGCCCTATTCCCTACATAGTGCACTACTTTAGACCAGAGCCCTATTCCCTATATAGTGCACTACTTTAGACCAGAGCCCTATTCCCTATATCGTGCACTACTTTAGACCAGAGCCCTATTCCCTACATAGTGCACTACTTTAGACCAGAGCCCTATTCCCTATATAGTGCACTACTTTAGACCAGAGCCCTATTCCCTATGTAGTGCACTACTTTAGACCAGAGCCCTATTCCCTATGTAGTGCACTACTTTAGACCAGAGCCCTATTCCCTATGTAGTGCACTACTTTAGACCAGAGCCCTATTCCCTATGTAGTGCACTACTTTAGACCAGAACCCTATTCCCTATATAGTGCACTTTAGACCAGAGCCCTATTCCCTATGTAGTGCACTACTTTAGACCAGAGCCCTATTCCCTATATAGTGCACTACTATAGACCAGAGCCCTGTTCCCTATATAGTGCACTACTTTAGACCAGAGCCCTATTCCCTATATAGTCCACTACTTTAGACCTACAGGGAATGCCATTTGGAAGCTAAACGTTCTTTAATCTGCCAACCGAGGGAAACGTTTGTGTCAGACAGAGAGGAGCTCCAATCCTCTCTCCTTAATTTCCTCATTAAAATAACAACGGAGGATATTGACAGTGTTGCGTTAGCCGCCCTGCAGCGCAGTTTTCAATCCACACATTGTTTACTTCATTTAATCTTTGGCTCCCGTGAATCCACTGCGGTTTCAGAGTCGCTTTCATTTGGTGTATTTGTCTCTCTCTGTGCGCGTGTGTGTCTGTGTGTGTGTGTATCTATATGTGTGTGTCATGTGTGTGTGTGTGTCTGTGTCTGTCTGCGTGTGTATGTGTGTATCTGTGTGTGTGTGTGTGTGTATCTGTATGTGTGTGTCATGTGTGTGTGTGTCTGTTTGTGTCTGTCTGCGTGTGTATGTGTGTCTATATGTGTGTGTGTGTGTGTGTGTCTGTTTGTGTGTATGTGTGTGTGTGTGTCTGCGTGTGTGTGTGTGTCTATATGTGTGTGTGTGTGTGTGTGTGTGTGTGTGTGTGTCTGTTGTGTGTATGTGTGTGTGTGTGTCTGTTTGTGTGTATGTGTGTGTGTGTCTGCGTGTGTGTGTCTGTTGTGAAGACAACACTGCGCCTCAAAGCAAAACAACTTGATAAATCAATAGGTGGATGAAGACATCGTAACAACGTTGTTGTATGTCATCAATCAGACCAAGACTATGCAGCATATCCAAATCCGGCTTTAAACTTCTTCACAACAGTATCTCGGACCTGCCTGGTGTGTTCCTTGTTCTTCGTGATGCTCTCTGCGCTTTTAACGGACCTCTGAGACTATCACAGTGCAGGTGCATTTATACGGAGACTTGATTACACACAGGTGGATTGTATTTATCATCATTAGTCATTTAGGTCAACATTGGATCATTCAGAGATCCTCACTGAACTTCTGGAGAGAGTTTGCTGCACTGAAAGTAAAGGGGCTGAATAATTTTGCACGCCCAATTTTTCAGTTTTTGATTTGTTAAAAAAGTTTGAAATATCTAATAAATGTCGTTCCACTTCATGATTGTGTCCCACTTGTTGTTGATTCTTCACAAAAAAATACAGTTTTATATCTTTATGTTTGAAGCCTGAAATGTGGCAAAAGGTCGCAAAGTTCAAGGGGGCTGAATACTTTCGCAAGGCACTGTATATACAGCAGTATGAGGACACCCCTTCATCCACTATATATACAGCAGTATGTGGACACCCCTTCATACACTATATATACAGCAGTATGAGGACACCCCTTCATCCACTATATATACAGCAGTATGAGGACACCCCTTCATCCACTATATATACAGCAGTATGAGGACACCCCTTCATCCACTATATATACAGCAGTATGAGGACACCCCTTCATCCACTATATATACAGCAGTATGAGGACACCCCTTCATCCACTATATATACAGCAGTATGTGGACACCCCTTCATACACTATATATACAGCAGTATGAGGACACCCCTTCATCCACTATATATACAGGACACCCCTTCATCCACTATATATACAGCAGTATGAGGACACCCCTTCATACACTATATATACAGCAGTATGAGGACACCCCTTCATCCACTATATATACAGCAGTATGAGGACACCCCTTCATCCACTATATATACAGGACACCCCTTCATCCACTATATATACAGCAGTATGTGGACACCCCTTCATACACTATATATACAGCAGTATGAGGACACCCCTTCATCCACTATATATACAGGACACCCCTTCATACACTAAATATACAGCAGTATGAGGACACCCCTTCATACACTATATATACAGCAGTATGTGGACACCCCTTCATCCACTATATATACAGCAGTATGAGGACACCCCTTCATCCACTATATATACAGCAGTATGTGGACACCCCTTCATACACTATATATATACAGCAGTATGAGGACACCCCTTCATCCACTATATATACAGGACACCCCTTCATCCACTATATATACAGCAGTATGAGGACACCCCTTCATCCACTATATATACAGGACACCCCTTCATCCACTATATATACAGCAGTATGAGGACACCCCTTCATCCACTATATATACAGCAGTATGAGGACACCCCTTCATACACTATATATACAGCAGTATGAGGACACCCCTTCATCCACTATATATACAGGACACCCCTTCATCCACTATATATACAGCAGTATGAGGACACCCCTTCATCCACTATATATACAGCAGTATGTGGACACCCCTTCATACACTATATATACAGGACACCCCTTCATCCACTATATATACAGCAGTATGAGGACACCCCTTCATACACTATATATACAGCAGTATGAGGACACCCCTTCATCCACTATATATACAGCAGTATGTGGACACCCCTTCATCCACTATATATACAGCAGTATGAGGACACCCCTTCATCCACTATATATACAGCAGTATGAGGACACCCCTTCATCCACTATATATACAGGACACCCCTTCATCCACTATATATACAGCAGTATGAGGACACCCCTTCATCCACTATATATACAGGACACCCCTTCATCCACTATATATACAGCAGTATGAGGACACCCCTTCATCCACTATATATACAGGACACCCCTTCATACACTATATATACAGCAGTATGTGGACACCCCTTCATCCACTTTATATACAACAGTATGTGGACACCCCTTCATCCACTATATATACAGGACACCCCTTCATCCACTATATATACAGGACACCCCTTCATCCACTATATATACAGGACACCCCTTCATCCACTATATATACAGCACTATGAGGACACCCCTTCATCCACTATATATACAGCAGTATGTGGACACCCCTTCATACACTATATATACAGCAGTACGAGGACACCCTTTCAAATGAGTGGATTCGGCCTGGGCCATCTGTCTCCCTGATCTGCTTCAGAGAACAACAGAACCTGTTTTAGGAGCAGGGATGCAGACTGGTGAGGGCCCAAAAAAGGAGACACCTAAACATGCTAAATAAATCCCTGTTAGGGGGGAAATGCAGGAAATAACTAATTAAACAACGAAGAATATGATCTATATGATCAGTCTGTCTGTAAAACTAAAAAGTGGTTAATGTGAACCTAATTCCCAGCTAAAAAATTTTTAAAGAAAGCAATCCAATGATATTTGTTGTCTAGACTTTACAGTAAATGACACTCAAGTCTTGAGACAAAACAATACACTAATATTACAGTTACCATGACAGCCTTTATAACAGAACGCTTGTTACCACTACAGCTTTTATAATAGAACGCTTGTTACCACGACAGCTTTTATAATAGAACGCTTGTTTCCACGACAGCTTTTATAATAGAACGCTTGTTACCATGACAGCCTTTATAACAGAACGCTTGTGACCACGACAGCTTTTATAATAGAACGCTTGTTACCACGACAGCCTTTATAATAGAACGCTTGTTACCACGACAGCTTTTATAATAGAACGCTTGTTTCCACGACAGCTTTTATAATAGAACGCTTGTTACCATGACAGCCTTTATAACAGAACGCTTGTTACCACGACAGCTTTTATAATAGAACGCTTGTTTCCACGACAGCCTTTATAATAGAACGCTTGTTACCACGACAGCTTTTATAATAGAACGCTTGTTACCATGACAGCCTTTATAATAGAACGCTTGTTACCATGACAGCCTTTATAATATAACTCTTGTTACCACGACAGCCTTTACAATAGAACGCTTGTTACCATGACAGCTTTTATAATAGAATGCTTGTTACCATGACAGCCTTTATAACAGAACGCTTGTTACCACGACAGCCTTTATAATAGAACGCTTGTTACCATGACAGCCTTTACAATAGAACGCTTGTGGCCACAACAGCCTTTATAATAGAACGCTTGTGACCACGACAGCCTTTATAATAGAACGCTTGTGGCCACAACAGCCTTTATAATAGAACGCTTGTGACCACGACAGCCTTTATAATAGAACGCTTGTGACCACGACAGCCTTTATAATAAAACGCTTGTGACCACGACAGCCTTTATAATAGAACGCTTGTTACCATGACAGCCTTTATAATAGAACGCTTGTTACCACGACATACTTTATAATAGAACGCTCGTTACCACGAGAGCCTTTATAATAGAACGCTTGTTACCATGACAGCCTTTACAATAGAATGATTGTTACCATGACAGCTTTTATAATAGAATGCTTGTTACCATGACAGCTTTTATAATAGAATGCTTGTTACCATGACAGCTTTTATAATAGAATGCTTGTTACCATGACAGCCTTTATAATAGAACGCTTGTGATGCTTCAAGGTGCGGGACTCTAACCCGGAAGCCAATTTGAATACCGCCCAAACAGATCCACAGATGATGCAATCTCTACTGCACTCCACACTGCCCTTTCCCACCTGGACAAAGGAACACTTATGTGAGAATGCTATTCGTTGACTACAGCTCAGCGTTCAACACCATAGTGCCCTCAAAGCTCATCACTAAGCTAAGGATCCTGGGACTAAACACCTCCCTCTGCAACTGGATCCTGACGGGCCGCCCCCCAGGTGGTGAGGGTATGTAGCAACACATCTGCCACGCTGATCCTCAACACTGGAGCCCCCCAGGGGTGCGTGCTCAGTCCCCTCCTGTCCTCCCTGTTCACCCACGGCTGCATGGCCAGGCACGACTCCAACACCATCATTAAGTTTGCAGACGGTACAACAGTGGTAGGCCTGATCACCGACGACGACGAGACAGCATATAGGGAGGAGGTCAGAGACCTTGCGTGATCAAGACTAAGGAGATGATTGTGGACTACAGGAAAAGGAGGACTGAGCAAGCCCCCATTCTCATCGACGGGGCTGTAGTGGAGCAGGTTGAGAGTTTCATGTTCCTTGGCGTCCACATCACCAACAAACTATAATGGTCCAAACACACCAAGACAGTCGTGAAGAGGGCACGACAAAGCCTATTCCCTGTCAGGAAACTAAAAAGATTTGGCATGGGTCCTGTGATCCTCAAAAGGTTCTACAGCTGCAACATCGAGACCATCCTGACCGGTTGCATCACTGCCTGGTACAGCAATTGCTCAGCCCCCGACAGCAAGGCACTACAGAGGGTAGTGCGTACGGCCCAGTACTTCACTGGGGCCAAGCTTCCTGCCATCCAGGACCTCTACACCAGGCGGTGTCAGAGGAAGGCCCTAAAAATTGTCAAAGACCCCAGCCATAGACTGTTCTCTCTACTACCGCATGGCAAGTGGTACCGGAGTGCCAAGACTAGGACAAAAAGGTTTCTCAACAGTTTTTAGCCCCAAGCCATAAGACTCCTGAACAGGTAACCAAATGGTTACCCGGACTATTTGCATTGTGTGCCCCCACCCAACCCCTCTTTTTACGCTGCTGTTACTCTCTGTTTATCATATTTGCATAGTCACTTTAACTATACATTAATGTACATACTACCTCAATTGGCCCGACCAACCAGTGCTCCCGCACATTGGCTAACCAGGCTATCTGCATTGTGTCCTGCCACTCACCACCCACCAACCCCTCTTTTACACTACTGCTACTCTCTGTTCATCATATATGCATAGTCACTTTAACCATATCTACATGTACGTACTACCTCAATCAGCCTGACTAACCGGTGTCTGTATGTTGCCTCGCTACTTTTATAGCCTCTCTACTGTATATAGCCTCTCTACTGTATATAGCCTCTCTACTGTATAGAGCCTCTCTAATGTATATAACCTCTCTACTGTATATAGCCTCTCTACTGTATAGAGCCTCTCTACTGTATATAGCCTCTACTGTATAGAGCCTCTCTACTGTATATAGCCTCTCTACTGTATGGAGCCTCTCTACTGTATATAGCCTCTCTATAGCCTCTCTATAGCCTCTCTACTGTATATAGCCTCTCTACTGTATATAGTCTCTCTACTGTATAGAGCCTCTCTACTGTATATAGCCTCTCTACTGTATAGAGCCTCTCTACTGTATATAGTCTCTCTACTGTATAGAGCCTCTCTACTGTATATAGCCTCTCTACTGTATGGAGCCTCTCTACTGTATATAGCCTCTCTATAGCCTCTCTATAGCCTCTCTACTGTATATAGCCTCTCTACTGTATATAGTCTCTCTACTGTATAGAGCCTCTCTACTGTATATAGCCTCTCTACTGTATAGAGCCTCTCTACTGTATATAGCCTCTCTAATGTATATAGCCTCTCTACTGTATATAGCCTCTACTGTATATAGCCTCTCTACTGTATATAGCCTCTACTGTATATAGCCCATCTACTGTATATAGTCTCTCTACTGTATATAGCCTCTACTGTATATAGCCTCTCTACTGTATATAGCCTCTCTACTGTATATAGCCTCTCTACTGTATATAGCCTCTCTACTGTATATAGCCTCTCTACTGTATATAGCCTCTCTATAGCCTCTCTACTGTATATAGCCTCTCTACTGTATATAGCCTCTCTACTGTATAGAGCCTCTCTACTGTATATAGCCTCTCTACTGTATAGAGCCTCTCTACTGTATATAGCCTCTCTACTGTATAGAGCCTCTCTACTGTATATAGCCTATACTGTATATAGCCTCTCTACTGTATATAACCTCTCTACTGTATATAGCCTCTCTACTGTATATAGCCTCTCTACTGTATATAACCTCTCTACTGTATATAGCCTCTCTACTGTATGTAGCCTCTCTACTGTATATAGCCTCTCTACTGTATATAACCTCTCTACTGTATATAGCCTCTCTACTGTATAGAGCCTCTCTACTGTATAGAGCCTCTCTACTGTATATAGCCTCTCTACTGTATATCGCCTCTCTACTGTATATAACCTCTCTACTGTATATAGCCTCTCTACTGTATATAGCCTCTCTACTGTATATAACCTCTCTACTGTATATAGCCTCTCTACTGTATATCGCCTCTCTACTGTATATAGCCTCTCTACTGTATATAACCTCTCTACTGTATATAGCCTCTCTACTGTATATAGCCTCTATAGTGTATATAGCCTCTACTGTATATAGCCTCTCTACTGTATATAGCCTCTCTACTGTATATAGCCTCTCTACTGTATATAGCCTCTCTACTGTATGTAGACTCTCTACTGTCTATAGCCTCTCTACTGTATATAGCCTCTACTGTATATAGCCTCTCTACTGTATGTTGCCTCTCTACTTTATATAGCCACTCTACTGTATATAGCCTCTCTACTGTATATAGCCTCTCTACTGTATATAGCCTCTCTACTGTATATAACCTCTACTGTATATAGCCTCACTACTGTATATAGCCTCTCTACTGTATATAGCCTCTCTACTGTATATAGCCTCTCTACTGTATATAACCTCTACTGTATATAGCCTCTCTACTGTATATAGCCTCTCTACTGTATATAACCTCTACTGTATATAGCCTCTACTGTATATAACCTCTCTACTGTATATAGCCTCTCTACTGTATATAGCCTCTCTACTGTATATCGCCTCTCTACTGTATATAACCTCTACTGTATATAGCCTCTCTACTGTATATAGCCTCTCTACTGTATATAGCCTCTCTACTGTTACTTTTCATTTCTTTATTTCTATTGTTCACCTGATACCTTTTTTTGCACAGTTGGTTAGAGCCTGTAAGTCAGCATTTCACTGTAAGGTCTACTACACCTGTCGTATTCAGCATTTCACTGTGAGGTCTACTACACCTGTCGTATTCAGCATTTCACTGTGAGGTCTACTACATCTGTTGTATTCAGCATTTCACTGTGAGGTCTACTACACCTGTTGTATTCAGCATTTCACTGTGAGGTCTACTACACCTGTTGTATTCAGCATTTCACTGTAAGGTCTACTACACCTGTTGTATTCAGCATTTCACTGTGAGGTCTACTACACCTGTTGTATTCAGCATTTCACTGTAAGGTCTACTACACCTGTTGTATTCAGCATTTCACTGTGAGGTCTACTACACCTGTTGTATTCAGCATTTCACTGTGAGGTCTACCTACACCTGTTGTATTCAGCATTTCACTGTAAGGTCTACTACACCTGTTGTATTCAGCATTTCACTGTAAGGTCTACTACACCTGTTGTATTCAGCATTTCACTGTAAGGTCTACTACACCTGTTGTATTCAGCATTTCACTGTAAGGTCTACTACACCTGTTGTATTCAGCATTTCACTGTAAGGTCTACTACACCTGTTGTATTCAGCATTTCACTGTAAGGTCTACTACACCTGTTGTATTCAGCATTTCACTGTAAGGTCTACTACACCTGTTGTATTCAGCATTTCACTGTCAGGTCTACTACACCTGTTGTATTCAGCATTTCACTGTGAGGTCTACTACACCTGTTGTATTCAGCATTTCACTGTGAGGTCTACTACACCTGTTGTATTCAGCATTTCACTGTAAGGTCTACTACACCTGTTGTATTCAGCATTTCACTGTAAGGTCTACTACACCTGTTGTATTCAGCATTTCACTGTAAGGTCTACTACACCTGTTGTATTCAGCATTTCACTGTAAGGTCTACTACACCTGTTGTATTCAGCATTTCACTGTAAGGTCTACTACACCTGTTGTATTCGGCATTTCACTGTAAGGTCGATACACCTGTTGTATTCAGCGCCCGTGACAAATAAACCTCGTTTTGATCCCTGGTATGACACTCTTGAAACAATTCCACATGTTACCTTAGTAGAAGCCCCCCCATCCCCCATTTGAGAATGATCCAATATGATGCTGAATAGCCATTATATTCTCAATAAAAGACACACACAAACAGAACCGTTTTCATGCACTTCTTTAATAGATCTGTTTTTAAATATTCACAACAAATACATTAAGCCTTTTCATCTCCTTATATAATACAGTTCTTAAATTAACTTTTTTATTTTTTACACAACTTTTTTTTCTCAGAATGTCATTCTATCAAAACGTCTTTCTCTATCCTTTAATTTCTTCATTTTATATATATATATATATGTATCTCATTCCATGTTGAGTGTCACCATGCCTCCTATTTCAAAAACGGCCAATATCTCCCTTTATACAGCTATATACAGAGGACGACGATCATCTCCCAGGAGGATGAAGGTGTCGTTTGGGAGGTGGCTTGTGGAATACGTCGGCTTCAGGCAAGGACAGATACGGGGTTCGAAACGGCTTACAGTAAAGTAATACAAATAGAAGTAAACCATAACAGGCAACAACGCTTTGATGGAGAGAGGAGGACAACTCAACAGGTTGTCAGTAGAGTCTCATAGCTTTGATGGAGAGAGGAGGACAACTCAACAGGTTGTCAGTAGAGTCTCATAGCTTTGATGGAGAGGAGGACAACTCAACAGGTTGTCAGTAGAGTCTCATAGCTTTGATGGAGAGGAGGACAACTCAACAGGTTGTCAGTAGAGTCTCATAGCTTTGATGGAGAGGAGGACAACTCAACAGGTTGTCAGTAGAGTCTCATAGCTTTGATGGAGAGAGGAGGACAACTCAACAGGTTGTCAGTAGAGTCTCATAGCTTTGATGGAGAGGAGGACAACTCAACAGGTTGTCAGTAGAGTCTCATAGCTTTGATGGAGAGGAGGAGGACAACTCAACAGGTTGTCAGTAGAGTCTCATAGCTTTGATGGAGAGGAGGACAACTCAACAGGTTGTCAGTAGAGTCTCATAGCTTTGATGGAGAGGAGGAGGACAACTCAACAGGTTGTCAGTAGAGTCTCATAGCTTTGATGGGAGAGAGGAGGACAACTCAACAGGTTGTCAGTAGAGTCTCATAGCTTTGATGGAGAGAGGACGACAACTCAACAGGTTGTCAGTAGAGTCTCATAGCTTTGATGGAGAGAGGAGGACAACTCAACAGGTTGTCAGTAGAGTCTCAGAGCTTTGATGGAGAGAGGAGGACAACTCAACAGGTTGTCAGTAGAGTCTCATAGCTTTGATGGGAGAGAGGAGGACAACTCAACAGGTTGTCAGTAGAGTCTCATAGCTTTGATGGAGAGAGGAGGACAACTCAACAGGTTGTCAGTAGAGTCTCAGAGCTTTTGATAGACCAATGCTTGTGAAGACATCCACAGTCTGCTGCAACAGCATATATATCATAACATAAAGAACATGGCTGTATGCATCCTAAATGGAACCCTATCAAATGGAACCCTTTCAAATGGAACCCTTTCAAATGGAACCCTATCAAATGGAACCCTTTCAAATGGAACCCTTTCAAATGGAACCCTTTCAAATGGAACCCTTTCAAATGGAACCCTTTCAAATGGAACCCTATCAAATGGAACCCTTTCAAATGGAACCCTTTCAAATGGAACCCTTTCAAATGGAACCCTATCAAATGGATCCCTATTCCCCACATAGAGCCCTATGGGCCCTGGTCAAAAGGGGGGCACTATAAAGGGAATAAGGTGCCATTTGGGATTCCTGTCGATCTGTAAAATAATAAGAGCACTCGTAACAACTCCTTCCTGCCGTTAGCTCCCCCCGGGGTCCTATTGATCTGATCCTTTATTTAACTAGGCAAGTCAGTTAAGGACAAATTCATATTTACAATGATGCCCTAGCGCCGGGCCAAACCCGGACGACGCTGGGCCAACTGTGCGCCGCCCCTATGGGACTCCCAATCACGGCCGGTTGTGATACAGCCCGGAATCGAACCAGAGTCTGTAGTGATGCCTCTAGCTTTGGACTGCTGCGCCACTCGGAAAACCCCTTTATTTGACAGAATCCTGCTGTTAGTCCCTCGGGGGTCATATCCGCTGTTAGTCCCTCGGGGGTCATATCCTGCTGTTAGTCCCTCGGGGGTCATATCCTGTGGTTAGTCCCTCGGGGGTCATATCCTGCTGTTAGTCCCTCGGGGGTCATATCTTGGGTTGGGTCACAGTGAACTGAAGACCCAGTGTAATGGAAACGATGTCCTTCAGAAAAATCCATAACATTATACATCTCATGGCAGAAGTCCACATCTCTATTCTGGTTAAACCTCCAGTATTATGATTTGCTCCTCCTGGGCCTAATCTATGGGCCAGTTTCCCCAGACACAGTTTAAGCACAGTCCTAAAACCGATCATGTCAAATGGTAGATTCTCCATTGACTGTTCTTCTACAGCGGAGAAACCAGCCATATCCGTTCAGCGGGTTCATAGGAGGTCCTCGTCGGGTGTTTAATTCTTCACGTGACGACCGGTGTCTTCGTCCCAAATGGAGCCCCTATATTCCTTCTCCAAGGGAACACTACCTGAGCCAACCGAGTGCACCGCACCGTAAAGGGAATGGGGAACCGTCTGGGGACGTAGCCGATACCCCATCTTACACAGCTTTTTTTGGCTTCCCCAACAGAACATCAACCGTGTTCCCTTTTACAGACGGAACATGATGCGTTTTGAAAATTGAGTTTAGGGGTGTTAGTCAACAACTTAAAAATTCATGTTGTGACAGGATTTATTTCTTAATAAAACATTAAAATAAATTTAAAAAAAAGGGAAGTTGCTGTTTTTGCTTCTTCGATACACCTCCTCCCAAAGAGACAGAAGAAGTTAAAACAACACTAGATGGCTCTCCCGGTCTCAATAACCACAATTCAGAAAATGTCATTAACAAATGACTCAATAGTTTTACAGGCCTGCCTGTCTACAAAATGAAAAAGGCAAAACGACATCGACAAAAGATAAGAACAAAACAGCTCCTTCAACACCCTGGAATGACCTGCATGACTACAGAAAGGACAGATAGGCAGAAAGGACAGATAGGCAGAAAGGACAGATAGGCAGAAAGGACAGATAGGCAGAAAGGACAGATAGGCAGAAAGGACAGATAGGCAGAAAGGACAGATAGGCAGAAAGGACAGATAGGCAGAAAGGACAGATCGGCAGAAAGGACAGATAGGTAGAAAGGATAGATAGGCAGAAAGGACAGATAGGTAGAAAGGATAGATAGGCAGAAAGGACAGATAGGCAGAAAGGACAGATAGGTAGAAAGGACAGATAGGTAGATTGATTTTATACCTGGCACAGGTTCCATTTCAATCCCCACTCAAAAACACAGCTTGGGGAATACATTTCCCCCTTGGTACAGGTCTAGGATCAGCTTCCCCCCCCCAATCAGAACCTTAACCAATGGTGACCCAAGACCACCGACTTTACACCCCCCCCCCCCCCCCCCCCCCAATCAGAACCTTAACCAATGGGGAAGGAAATTCAAAAGTGACCCAAGAACACCGACTTTACCCCCCCCCCCCAAAAAAAACCCATTAAAATCACACTAGTCTTTCAGCAGGCAGGTAGGTGACAGCAGCCATCTTGTTCACAGGTGCAACAGGTGAATTGAGCTTCTGCTTCCTCTGTCTGTGATAAAAGCAATATGAAAGTCCACGACAAGAAGAAGAAGTCTCATTGGTAGGTTATCACATGCACTGCCCAGATAGCTATTCACCAACAGAATCAGAGATGCTGGGTGGGTGGGGGGGTTTGATTGGATGAGTGGGGGGGTGGGGGTGGGGTTTGATTGGATAGTGTTCTGGGAATGTAACCAAGCTGAGAGGAGGAGCCGTGTCTCGTTGAAGGAGAGCAGTCAAACTTGTAACAGCACAACGCAAATGTAAAACCTCGGACGACAGCAGCTGCTATCCAACATATAGACTAGAGCAGAACCCCTATTCAATCATTCCCTTCTGGCCGGGAATATCGGGACGCAGCCCTGCTTCTTCCGTCCTTTAGACTTCACTCTGACCTTCAGCTAGAGGGAGAACCATTGTATGGCGTTCTTGTAAGCTTCCATCCTTCCTCGTACAAACTCACTAGAAAAAAAGTCCCCCCCCCCCCCTCTCCTCCTCCAAAATAAAACGGTCAGAGAGACTCTCCGTCCTCCACACCCCTGTAAACTCGGTCCTAGAGGATTGTGATCGGGCTCTCTCCCCCCCCCCCCCCCCCCCCCCCCCTCAAAACACCAAGTCTGAAGAGGCACTGGCGGCCATCTTAGATTCACACGGTTTCTTTTTCTAACAGACCTGTTGTTGTCCCTTCCAAAACAACGGTCACTCGGCTGATTTCAAAAAGGCTCTTTGTGACGCTAACGTAGCGAGCGGAGTTCCCCACTTCTGGTTTTCAGGGGGAAACGGAAGTTAGGTTGAACCACACTGTGTGTCCCTGAAAAAAAGCGGATGATGGTGTTTTTCCGGTCGACTCCACATAAACAAATCAAAATGATCCAAACAAGGGGTTAACATGGAGTTCTGCTGTGAGCGAAATGACAAAGACAAGATCCCGGAGGTAGGGCAGATAGACATAAAATCAGACACAGGATCCCGGAGTCTGGAAAAAAAAATGTGTGAAAGCATCCTTCATTGGAAAAGGGACAGATCTGTGAGAGAGAGCGCTGAGGGGACAGTCTCAGAGTCGCTGTCCTTTCAGTGAAGCTTGCGTGTGACCTATCACCGGGTAGGAATGCCTTGTAGTGACAGTAAAAACGACAACAATCTCGTCAACAAAAACAAGAAGAACAAATACCTCAGCTTTTTTCATTTTCTTCAAATAAATTAATTCTTTCAAGTCCTCTTCCCACAGGGTCGACTCCACCCCCCCCCCCCCCCCCCCCCCCCCGGGAAATCCAGCTTATCAGCGATTGGCTCAGACCTGGCCCCGTTCATCTCGGGTAACCAATGAGCAGCCAGGAAAGAAGTGTGGTTTCCTGTGCCTGTAGCTCCGCCCTCTTCGTCATGGAGGGGAGTGAGAAGGCGTGTGCTGCCCAAACCCTCGACCTCTAACCTCTCGACCCCTAACCCCAATCCTGTCCTTGTGCTCTCAACAGTTATATTCCTCCTTCATCCTACAATGAAGAAGTGCTGTTCTCTCCTTTTACAGTTCTCTCTTCTTCCTCTGGTTTGGTTTCTTCAGTGTGTCTGGTTGTGTGTCATTCAACTTTTCTTTTTTCCTTGTTTCTAAAATCAGATGTTGTAGTTTTTCCCCCCCCGATGTGGTGATTCCCCGGCGGAGATCTCATCTGTAGAGCTCCTGAGACGTGGAGCGGAGAGAGGAAGAGGCTGGCTGTCTGTCTCTCCAGGTGTGGAAAGTAGAAAACAGCACGTTCTTTTGAGACCAGGATGTTGGTTTTTGGTTACATGGATGAAGTAATCCACCGCAGGAACACAAGACTTGTTGAAGAGTGACGAGGGATGGACTGGCTGAACTGGTGGAATCTGGATCAGCATCTTATTTAAATGCTGAAAACTCCCCTGGAATGAAGAGAAGAGAGAGAAGATCAGGTTGGAAGAGAGGAGAGAGAGACAACAGTACAGAGAGAAAGAGAGAGGAGAGAGACAGCAGTACAGAGTGGAAGAGAGAGGAGAGAGACAGCAGTACAGAGTGGAAGAGAGAGAGAGGAGAGAGACAGCAGTACAGAGTGGAAGAGAGAGAGAGGAGAGAGACAGCAGTACAGAGTGGAAGAGGGAGAGAGGAGAGAGACAGCAGTACAGTGTGGAAGAGAGAGAGGAGAGAGACAGCAGTACAGAGTGGAAGAGAGAGAGGAGAGAGACAGCAGTACAGAGTGGAAGAGAGAGAGAGGAGAGAGACAGCAGTACAGAGTGGAAGAGAGAGAGAGGAGAGAGACAGCAGTACAGAGTGGAAGAGAGAGAGAGGAGAGAGACAGCAGTACAGAGTGGAAGAGAGAGAGAGGAGAGAGACAGCAGTACAGCGTGGAAGAGAGAGGAGAGAGACAGCAGTACAGAGTGGAAGAGAGAGAGAGGAGAGAGACAGCAGTACAGAGTGGAAGAGAGAGAGAGGAGAGAGACAGCAGTACAGCGTGGAAGAGGTAGAGGAGAGAGACAGCATTTAAAATGGCAGTAACACTCTGTACATGGAGAAACTACAGGACCCCCAGCGCGTGTGTGGCCCCTCACCGTATCCCCCCTGTATCGGGGTTTTGGGGGAGGAGCAGGCGTACAGGCTGAAGTCCTCCGTCTGGAACCCGGCTCGGTTCAGTGAGGGTTCCGACGCGGAGCGGTGGATCTTGGGTAAAGAACGCGCCAGCAGCTCAATGGACGCCAGGATCTGACAGAGGAGGTCAGAGGTAAAAATAAAATAAAAACAGGAGGTTAATAGGTCATCCCTAGCCAATCACCTCTCTCGAATCACTCGTCTCAAATAGGGACAAAGCTGACAGCCAAATCAGAGAATCTTAGATTGAGGCTGTCAGCAGAACCTCAGCTGGGCTTTCCAGCAGCTTTTAAAAACACAGTGAGACGTTAGTGTGAATGTATTTCTAGTACTCAGAGGACACCTGGTGGTGGAAATAACACATTCTCCTTCATACATACAAGTTAAACAACGCCAAGGAGGGCTGGCTCGGTCCCCACACAGGTTACCAGCCTTAACCTCATGAGCAGGAAGAGGTTTCTGGTGAGGTGAATATCTTGGTGGGGTGGATAGTCTTGGTCATTTTAAAACATTCAGCTCAACCCCTGGCATGTAGAGTGAAGTGGTCTCCGTTGTTACCTGAGGGAATAGGGGTCCCGTCCCCATAGTTACCTGAGGGAATAGGGGTCCCGCCCTCCGTCGTTACCTGAGGGAATAGGGGTCCCGTCCTCCGTCGTTACCTGAGGGAATAGGGGTCCCGTCTCTATAGTTACCTGAGGGAATAGGGGTCCCGTCCTCTATAGTTACCTGAGGGAATAGGGGTCCCGTCTCCATAGTTATCTGAGGGAATAGGGGTCCCGTCCTCCATAGTTACCTGAGGGAATAGGGGTCCCGTCCTCCATAGTTACCTGAGGGAATAGGGGTCCCGTCTCCATAGTTACCTGAGGGAATAGGGGTCCCGTCTCCATAGTTACCTGAGGGAATAGGGGTCCCGTCTCCATAGTTACCTGAGGGAATAGGGGTCCCGTCCTCCGTCGTTACCTGAGGGAATAGGGGTCCCGTCTCCATAGTTACCTGAGGGAATAGGGGTCCCGTCTCCATAGTTACCTGAGGGAATAGGGGTCCCGTCTCCATAGTTACCTGAGGGAATAAGGGTCCCGTCTCCGTCGTTACCTGAGGGAATAGGGGTCCCGTCTCTGTCGTTACCTGAGGGAATAGGGGTCCCGTCTCCATAGTTACCTGAGGGAATAGGGGTCGTTCCTCTCTCTTCTTCTTCATACAGTCAGCCATCAGCCTCCTCATGGCTTTAGGACAGTTGGAGCGCACCTTACTGAGGTCAGGAGACAGGTATCCCCGACCCACCATGAAGATTATCTAGAGGGGAGAGGTGGAGGGTTAGAGGTCAGGAGACAGGTATCCCCGACCCACCATGAAGATTATCTAGAGGAGAGAGGTGGAGGGTTAGAGGTCAGAGGTCAGGAGACAGGTATCCCCGACCCACCATGCAGATTATCTAGAGGGGAGAGGTGCAGGGTTAGAGGTCAGGAGACAGGTATCCCCGACCCACCATGAAGATTATCTAGAGGAGAGAGGTGGAGGGTTAGAGGTCAGAGGTCAGGAGACAGGTATCCCCGACCCACCATGCAGATTATCTAGAGGAGAGAGGTGGAGGGTCAGAGGTCAGGAGACAGGTATCCCCGACCCACCATGCAGATTATCTAGAGGAGAGAGGTGGAGGGTTAGAGGTCAGAGGTCAGGAGACAGGTATCCCCAACCCACCATGCAGATTATCTAGAGGAGAGAGGTGGAGGGTTAGAGGTCAGGGGTCAGGAGACAGGTATCCACGACCCACCATGCAGATTATCTAGAGGAGAGAGGTACAGGGTCAGAGGTCAGGGGTAAGAGACCTTGCTCAGGTAGGACAGGACCCCAGACATCAACTCATAGAGAACATTATAAATGAATATTCTAGATGTATATTAAACAGGAGAGATATCTACCTGGTCTCTGTTATTGATGTTGGAGTAGGGCAAGGCCCCAGACATCAACTCATAGAGAACATTATAAATGTATCTAAAACAGGAGAGATATCTACCTGGTCTCTGTTATTGATGTTGGAGTAGGGCAAGGCCCCAGACATCAACTCATAGAGAACATTATAAATGTATCTAAAACAGGAGAGATATCTACCTGGTCTCTGTTATTGATGTTGGAGTAGGGCAAGGCCCCAGACATCAACTCATAGAGAACATTATAAATGTATCTAAAACAGGAGAGATATCTACCTGGTCTCTGTTATTGATGTTGGAGTAGGGCAAGGCCCCAGACATCAACTCATAGAGAACATTATAAATGTATCTAAAACAGGAGAGATATCTACCTGGTCTCTGTTATTGATGTTGGAGTAGGGCAAGGCCCCAGACATCAACTCATAGAGAACATTATAAATGTATCTAAAACAGGAGAGATATCTACCTGGTCTCTGTTATTGATGTTGGAGTAGGGCAAGGCCCCAGACATCAACTCATAGAGAACATTATAAATGTATCTAAAACAGGAGAGATATCTACCTGGTCTCTGTTATTGATGTTGGAGTAGGGCAAGGCCCCAGACATCAACTCATAGAGAACTATCCCGAAGGCGTAGACGTCAGACTGGAAGCTGTAGGGGTTCTTATCCTGCAGGCGGATGACCTCTGGGGCCTACAGGCAGACAGCAGAGTCACACAGTTTACCAAGATATACAGCCACATTGGGCAGGATCGGGATCAATTACAGTCAAGTCAAGAAGTACACTGACAATTACAATTCTCTTCAAAATGGAGGAACATTTGGAATTAGAATTTTTGGGTTTACTTCCTGAATTGATTGGAATTGACCTTTCACCTTGTACACTGGGTCTCAAAAGTATTCTCCTTGCGCCTTCCATCCTCGCCTCCTTCTCAAACCGCACTGGAGGAGAAGATTTGAAGTACCGCCCCCCCCCCAGACCCTCTCCACCAATGAGCTTTGAGATGGAGGCCAGAAGAGAGGAGGGTAAGGAATTGAAGACTAATTGCGTCCCGAGCTCATGTCACATTTAAACTGATGCATTTACCAACAGATATCTGATCCTTTCAGAGCAGCTCTGATAACGTAGGTTACACATTCTGACCAAACCAACAGATATCTGATCCTTTCAGAGCAGCTCTGATAACATAGATTACATTCTGATAATGTTGAATAATGTCGGTTGAATAATGTCGATTGAATTCTAACGTAGATTACATTCTGATAACGTAGATTACATTCTGATAATGTTGAATAATGTCGGTTGAATAATGTCGATTGAATTCTAACGTAGATTACACTCTGATAACGTAGATTACACTCTGATAACGTAGATTACACTCTGATAACGTAGATTACACTCTGACAACGTAGATTACACTCTGACAACGTAGATTACACTCTGACAACGTAGATTACATTCTGACAACGTAGATTACATTCTGACAACGTAGATTACATTCTGACAACGTAGATTACATTCGGACAACGTAGATTACATTCTGACAACGTAGATTAATGTGGTTAGAGGGTTGGGCCAGTAACCGGAAGGTTGCTGGATCGAATCCCCTGAGCTGACAAGGTAAAGAAACCTGACGTTCTGCCCCTGAGCAAGGCAGTTAACCCACTGTTCCCCGGGCCCTGAGCAAGGCAGTTAACCCACTGTTCCCCGGGCCCTGAGCAAGGCAGTTAACCCACTGTTCCCCGGGCCCTGAGCAAGGCAGTTAACCCACTGTTCCCCGGGCCCTGAGCAAGGCAGTTAACCCACTGTTCCCCAGGCCCTGAGCAAGGCAGTTAGGGCCCTGAGCAAGGCAGTTAACCCACTGTTCCCCGGGCCCTGAATAAGGCAGTTAACCCACTGTTCCCCGGGCCCTGAACAAGGCAGTTAACCCACTGTTCCCCGGGCCCTGAGCAAGGCAGTTAACCCACTGTTCCCCGGGCCCTGAGCAAGGCAGTTAACCCACTGTTCCCCGGGCCCTGAGCAAGGCAGTTAACCCACTGTTCCCCAGGCCCTGAGCAAGGCAGTTAACCCACTGTTCCCCAGGCCCTGAGCAAGGCAGTTAACCCACTGTTCCCCAGGCCCTGAGCAAGGCAGTTAACCCACTGTTCCCCAGGCCCTGAGCAAGGCAGTTAACCCACTGTTCCCCAGGCCCTGAGCAAGGCAGTTAACCCACTGTTCCCCAGGCCCTGAGCAAGGCAGTTAACCCACTGTTCCCCAGGCCCTGAGCAAGGCAGTTAACCCACTGTTCCCCAGGCCCTGAGCAAGGCAGTTAACCCACTGTTCCCCGGGCCTTGAACAAGGCAGTTAACCCACTGTTCCCAGGCCCTGAGCAAGGCAGTTAACCCACTGTTCCCAGGCCCTGAGCAAGGCAGTTAACCCACTGTTCCCCGGGCCCTGAACAAGGCAGTTAACCCACTGTTCCCCGGGCCCTGAGCAAGGCAGTTAACCCACTGTTCCCCAGGCCCTGAGCAAGGCAGTTAACCCACTGTTCCCCAGGCCCTGAGCAAGGCAGTTAACCCACTGTTCCCCGGGCCCTGAGCAAGGCAGTTAACCCACTGTTCCCAGGCCCTGAGCAAGGCAGTTAACCCACTGTTCCCCGGGCCCTGAGCAAGGCAGTTTTAAAAAACAGAGAACCATGGATGTATCTGTTCCCCAGGCGCTGAAGACGTGGATGTTGACTAAGGCAGCCCCCCCGCACCTCTCTGATTCAGAGGGGTTTGTGGGTGAAATGCGGAAGACACATTTCAATTGGACAACTGACTAGGTATCCCCCTTTCCCTAGATTGAATTATAATAATGTAGTTTGAATTCTCTTGCTGGTTGTTCAGTCTATTCAGGTTCTCCTCTTAATCCCTGCAGTATCACTCACCATCCACAGGATGGAGCCAGAGAGCTGTTCAAACTGGTGGGAGCCGCTCCAGCGTGACTTCACTGTGGCCAGGCCGAAGTCTCCTATCTTCACGGTCAGGTCCTCGTGTAGGAAGATGTCTGGGAGGAGAGGGGTTAAGGAACAGAAAGCTAAGGGACTGCTGTCTGGGGAGGAGAAGGGGAGCTCCGTCTGGGGAGGAGAAGGGGAGCTCCGTCTGGGGAGGAGAAGGGGAGCTCCGTCTGGGGAGGAGAAGGGGGGGAGGAGAGGGGGAACTCCGTCTGGGGAGGAGAAGGGGGCGAGGAGAGGGGGAACTCCGTCTGGGGAGGAGAGGGGGAACTCCGTCTGGGGAGGAGAGGGGGAACTCCGTCTGGGGAGGAGAGGGGGAACTCCGTCTGGGGAGGAGAGGGGGAACTCCGTCTGGGGAGGAGAGGGGGAACTCCGTCTGGGGAGGAGAGGGGGAACTCCGTCTGGGGAGGAGAGGGGGAACTCCGTCTGGGGAGAGGGGGAACTCCGTCTGGGGAGAGGGGGAGCTCCGTCTAGGGAGAGGGGGAGCTCCGTCTAGGGAGAGGGGGAGCTCCGTCTAGGGAGAGGGGGAGCTCCGTCTAGGGAGAGGGGGAGCTCCGTCTAGGGAGAGGGGGAGCTCCGTCTAGGGAGAGGGGGAGCTCCGTCTAGGGAGAGGGGGAGCTCCGTCTAGGGAGAGGGGGAGCTCCGTCTAGGGAGAGGGGGAGCTCTGTCTGGGGAGAGGGGGAGCTCCGTCTAGGGAGAGGGGGAGCTCCGTCTAGGGAGAGGGGGAGCTCCGTCTAGGGAGAGGGGGAGCTCCGTCTAGGGAGAGGGGGAGCTCTGTCTAGGGAGAGGGGGAGCTCTGTCTAGGGAGAGGGGGAGCTCCGTCTAGGGAGAGGGGGAGCTCCGTCTAGGGAGAGGGGGAGCTCTGTCTAGGGAGAGGGGGAGCTCTGTCTAGGGAGAGGGGGAGCTCTGTCTAGGGAGAGGGGGAGCTCTGTCTGGGGAGAGTGGGAGCTCTTTCTAGGGAGAGGGGGAGCTCTGTCTGGGGAGAGGGGGAGCTCTGTCTAGGGAGAGGGGGAGCTCTGTCTAGGGAGAGGGGGAGCTCTGTCTGGGGAGAGGGGGAGCTCCGTCTAGGGAGAGGGGGAGCTCTGTCTGGGGAGAGGGGGAGCTCCGTCTAGGGAGAGGGGGAGCTCTGTCTGGGGAGACTCCTGTAGGACCAAACAGCTTTAAAAAACAGAGAACCATGGATGTATCTGCTGATAGCTGTCCTTGCCAATTCATCAACTAACACCCTTGCCTTTCTTGCACCGACACTGGTCTCGGTCTCACCTAGTTCACCTGAAGATGGAGGCACTATCTGTAGGTCCCTCTGAATAACAGCGTCCTGCTAAATGACTACCATGTAAAAACAGATCTGAACACAAAGACTATGTCCTATCGATGACATGTGGATTAGGTGACACAGCGGAGAGGGGTGATTATGACTGCCTTCCTTATAGAATGGGTCAAAGGTCAGACAAGACTGAAAGGTGCTTGTTGGAAAAAAAGGTGAAAGGTCAGAGGTCAGAGAGGATACTGTTGCTCTTCAGGTCTCTGTGGATGATGGATTTGGCGTGCAGATAACTAGGGAGGAAAACCACAACAATCCCAGGTTAGTTAGTAATCAATAAACACTGGTACACTAGACATATTTACAGTCCCATGTCAGTTAGTAATCAATAAACACTGGTACACTAGACATATTTACAGTCCCATGTTAGTTAGTAATCAATAAACCCTGGTACACTAGACATACAGTCCCATGTTTTTTAGTAATCAATAAACACTGGTACACTAGACATATTTACAGTCCCATGTCAGTTAGTAATCAATAAACACTGGTACACTAGACATATTTACAGTCCCATGTTAGTTAGTAATCAATAAACACTGGTACAGTGTACCAGTCTGTCCACGTTAAGACTCTCCTAACCTCCACTGTACCAGTTAAGACTCTCCTAACCTCCACTGTACCAGTCAAGACTCTCCTAACCTCCACTGTACCAGTCAAGACTCTCCTAACCTCCACTGTACCAGTCAAGACTCTCCTAACATCCACTGTACCAGTCTGTCCGTGTTAAGACTCTCCTAACCTCCACTGTACCAGTTAAGACTCTCCTAACCTCCCCTGTACCAGTTAAGACTCTCCTAACCTCCACTGTACCAGTCTGTCCACGTTAAGACTCTCCTAACCTCCCCTGTACCAGTCAAGACTCTCCTAACCTCCACTGTACCAGTCTGTCCGTGTTAAGACTCTCCTAACCTCCACTGTACCAGTCTGTCCACGTTAAGACTCTCCTAACCTCCACTGTACCAGTCTGTCCGTGTTAAGACTCTCCTAACCTCCACTGTACCAGTCTGTCCACGTTAAGACTCTCCTAACCTCCACTGTAGCAGAGTTGTGAGTTCTGCAGGTACCTACAGTAGTTCAGAGGCTGACTCATTTAAATGCAGCTATATCTACTGTGTTGGCCAGAGACTGAGCACATCAATGCCTTATGAGACAGACAATGGAAAGTAGGAGAGTCAGCGTAGCAGACGAGGGTGTGAACCAGGAGAGTCAGCGTAGGGGACGAGCGTGTCAACCAGGAGAGTCAGCGTAGGGGACGAGCGTGTCAACCAGGAGAGTCAGCGTAGGGGACGAGCGTGTCAACCAGGAGAGTCAGCGTAGGGGACGAGGGCGTGAACCAGGAGAGTCAGCGTAGGGGACGAGCGTGTCAACCAGGAGAGTCAGCGTAGGGGACGAGCGTGTGAACCTGGAGAGTCAGCGTAGGGGACGAGCGTGTCAACCAGGAGAGTCAGCGTAGGGGACGAGGGTGTCAACCAGGAGAGTCAGCGTAGGGGACGAGCGTGTGAACCTGGAGAGTCAGCGTAGGGGACGAGGGTGTCAACCAGGAGAGTCAGCGTAGGGGACGAGCGTGTCAACCAGGAGAGTCAGCGTAGGGGACGAGCGTGTCAACCAGGAGAGTCAGCGTAGGGGACGAGCGTGTCAACCAGGAGAGTCAGCGTAGGGGACGAGGGTGTCAACCAGGAGAGTCAGCGTAGGGGACGAGGGCGTGAACCAGGAGAGTCAGCGTAGGGGACGAGCGTGTGAACCTGGAGAGTCAGCGTAGGGGACGAGCGTGTCAACCAGGAGAGTCAGCGTAGGGGACGAGGGTGTCAACCAGGAGAGTCAGCGTAGGGGACGAGGGCGTGAACCAGGAGAGTCAGCGTAGGGGACGAGGGCGTGAACCAGGAGAGTCAGCGTAGGGGACGAGGGTGTGAACCAGGGGATGCATCCCAAATAGCAGCCTATTCCCTATGTCTGGGACTAGTTCTGGGAACAGGGTGCTAGTCGGGGTACATCCCGTGTGTTGTAGACTAACTCACTCCATGCCCTGCGCGGTCTGCCGGGCGATGTCTATGAGCTTGATCATCTCAAACTTGGTCTCTATGATGTGTAGATGGTGGTAGAGGGAGGAGCCCTCACACCACTGGGTCACGATGGCCAGCTGAGGCTTGGTGGTGTAACCCATGAACAGCAGGATGTTGACGTGACGAGTCTTCCTGTTAGGAAGCAGGGAGAGGATATCAAAACCACTGAGAAGGAGCTTTTAGTTATCCACCCAGCATGCTATTTCATGACGGAACAGAAGCCCTGTTATTTCATGACGGAACAGAAGCCCTGTTATTTCATGACGGAACAGAAGCCCTGTTATTTCATGACGGAACAGAAGCCCTGTTTACACTATACTTGCCCGTTATACTGTATATCCCAACACACCTAAGACCTGGAAGGTAGCAGTTAATCACCTCAACATCTGCAGGTAGAACTAGTATTCCACCGCTGTGTACATGCCGAGCGTTTCATTACATGACTTAACCGTTAAAACGTGTCTTACCGGAGGACTCCCACTTCGTTCTTAAAGGCCTGTAGCTGCTGTGGGGTGGGAGCTGTCACGTTCAACATCTTCACCGCCACGTCTCCGTGCCACTTGCCCTTGAAGACGGTCCCAAAGGATCCGGAGCCTATCCTCTGACCCAGGGTGATCTGACCTTCTGGGATCTCCCAGTCGTCACTCGAGTCCCGTCTGCCCAGGGTTTTCTACATGGGGGGGAGGGGGGAGGCACACACAGATGGTTTTACTTCCTGCTTTTACAACAGAGCCAGGCTTAAAGTGGCAGCGCACCGTGACAGGCTCTGTGCGTGTCACCACACTGTGTGTTTTTACTAGGTCTTTCTCCGACTGATTACCTGGTCATTTTCTAGCCATCTTGACAACTCCTATAGTCATTGGTTGGCATCTCAGTCATATTGTAAACTTATTGATCCTGCTTTGTGATACACCAATCAGCTCTGAGGTCTGTGTTCCTTATACACCAATCAGCTCTGAGGTCTGTGTTCCTTATACACCAATCAGCTCTGAGGTCTGTGTTCCTTATACACCAATCAGCTCTGAGGTCTGTGTTCCTTATACACCAATCAGCTCTGAGGTCTGTGTTCCTTATACACCAATCAGCTCTGAGGTCTGTGTTCCTTATACACCAATCAGCTCTGAGGTCTGTGTTCCTTATACACCAATCAGCTCTGAGGTCTGTGTTCCTTATACACCAATCAGCTCTAAGGTATGTGTTCCTTATACACCAATCAGCTCTGAGGTCTGTGTTCCTTATACACCAATCAGCTCTGAGGTCTGTGTTCCTTATACACCAATCAGCCCTAAGGTCTGTGTTCCTTATACACCAATCAGGCCTAAGGTCTGTGTTCCTTATACACCAATCAGGCCTAAGGTCTGTGTTCCTTATACAGCAATCAGCTCTAGGAAGGTCTGTGTTCCTTATACACCAATCAGCTCTAGGAAGGTCTGTGTTCCTTATACACCAATCAGCTCTAGGAAGGTCTGTGTTCCTTATACACCAATCAGCTCTAGGAAGGTCTGTGTTTTGTAGCGGTTGTGTCTCACCATCTTATTGCGGTCGTCAGACGAGGACGATGACTTCCTCTCTCTCTGTGGACACGGAGACTTCTGAGGAGCCTTCACATTGGTCAATGAGCCAGGCAGCGAGGCCGGGGGCGTGGCCGACAGCCCTGCAGTCGACCCTAATTGGAAGTAGGAGAGGGAGGGAGGGGGTTAGGGAGGGAGGGAGGGGGGGGGGGGGGGGGGGTGGAGGAGGAAAACAAAAGAAAAGGAAAGATGAGGATGAGAAGAAACGGAGGGCAAACAGAAGGCGGTAGGAGGAGGAAGAGGAGGAAGAGGAGGAAGACAGGGCTTGAGTGACAGAGAGAAGGGATATGTCCAGTCCCAAACTGACACCTAGACCCTATGCCCTAGGATCGACCCCTAGACCTTATGCCCTAGGATCGACCCCTAGACCCTATGCCCTGGGATCGACCCCTAGACCCTATGCCCTGGGATCGACCCCTAGACCCTATGCCCTAGGATAGACACCTAGACCCTATGCCCTAGGATCGACCCCTAGACCCAATGAAATGATTTGACGGGTATAAAACAAAACAGTGAAACTTCCACCTAGCCAATCAGAGAGCAAGTTGGAACAATTACCCTATTGCTTACACCTGTCAAAACACATCTCTGATCTCCACAAGTGCATGGGGTCGATCATAGGGTCTAGGGGTCCGATCATAGGGTCTAGGGGTCGATCATAGGGTCTAGGGGACGATCATAGGGTCTAGGGGACGATCATAGGGTCTAGGGGTCGATCATAGGGTCTAGGGGTCGATCATAGGGTCTAGGGGTCGATCATAGGGTCTAGGGGTCGATCATAGGGTCTAGGGGTCGATCATAGGGTCTAGGGGTCGATCATAGGGTCTAGGGGTCGATCATAGGGTCTAGGGGTCGATCATAGGGTCTAGGGGTCGACCATAGGGTCTAGGGGTCGATCATAGGGTCTAGGGGTCGATCATAGGGTCTAGGGGTCGATCATAGGGTCTAGGGGTCGATCATAGGGTCTAGGGGTCGTTCATAGGGTCTAGGGGTCGATCATAGGGTCTAGGGGTCGATCATAGGGTCTAGGGGTCCGATCATAGGGTCTAGGGGTCTGATCATAGGGTCTAGGGGTTCGATCATAGGGTCTAGGGGTTCGATCATAGGGTCTAGGGGTCCGATCATAGGGTCTAGGGGTCGATCATAGGGTCTAGGGGTCGATCATAGGGTCTAGGGGTCCGATCATAGGGTCTAGGGGTCCGATCATAGGGTCTAGGGGTCGATCATAGGGTCTAGGGGTCGATCATAGGGTCTAGGGGTCGATCATAGGGTCTAGGGGTCGATCATAGGGTCTAGGGGTCCGATCATAAGGTCTAGGGGTCCGATCATAGGGTCTAGGGGTCCAACTATTCCAACGCATAAATAGAGACTGACATGTAATCAAGGTTTGAAATGATTTTCCCTCTAATATAATATTATATATATATATATATATATATATATATATATATATATATATATATATATATATATATATATCTATCTATCTATCTATCTATCTATTTGGGATACTTGCGGTCAATTTGCAGCGATACAAATGATTAATAACTATGCTCCAGCAACCCCTTACCATCCGCTCAAGGATGAAGAAAACAATTTGACCCACGGCTGAATGTAATTAGGGATCCTTGGCGTAGGGTCTAGGGGTCCATTTGGGATTGGGCCATAGAGTGGGTTTCAGAGAACAGGAGGGTTGAGGGGAGTCGGAGTGTTGTGTCCTGGTGGTGTTGGAGGTGAGGGGTGATGTCACAGTGGGAGGTGAGGGGTGATGTCACAGTGGGAGGTGAGGGGTGATGTCACAGTGGGAGGTGAGGGGTGATGTCACAGTGGGAGGTGGTACTGATGGTTTAACAGAACTGATGGCTTCTACACTTGTGGCTAGAGCACAGCAGTCTTCGCCCTAACCTGAACCTGATTCTCCTAACCTGTCAAATTCTCCCTAACCCGCCACCTCTAATTCTCCCTATCCTGTCAACTCAAATTCCCCCTAACCTATCAACTTCTCCCTAACCTGTCAACTTCTCTCTAACCTGTCAACTTCTCCCTAACCTGTCAAATCCTCCCTATCCTGTCAAATCCTCCCTATCCTGTCAACTTCTCACTAACCTGTCAACTTCTCACTAACCTGTCAACTTCTCACTAACCTGTCAACTTCTCACTAACCTGTCAACTTCTCACTAACCTGTCAACTTCTCACTAACCTGTCAACTTCTCACTAACCTGTCAACTTCTCAATAACCTGTCAACTTCTCAATAACCTGTCAACTTCTCCCTAACCTGTCAACTTCTCCCTAACCTGTCAACTCCTCCCTAAACCTTCAACTTCTCCCTAAACCGTCAACTTCTCCCTAACCTGTCAAATCCTCCATCTAGCCACAACCGTAGAAGCCGTCAGTTCAGAGGAAACCATCAGTGCCACCGGTGTGTGAAGGAGAGGGTGTTGCTGAGATGGGGGAGGTGCCTGGTGCAGTAGGGAACTCTGGGTAATGTAGTACTTTAACGGCACCCTCTACTTTATAACCATGACATCTCAATGTTGCTTCCAACAATACATTAAAAAGACAACAACCTACTCACACTGGAAGGTAGTGAATACATTACACTGTCAACTACAGTCAGTCAACACTGTCAACTACAGTCAGTCAACACATTACACTGTCAATTACAGTCAGTCAACACAGTACACCGTCAACTACAGTCAGTCAACAGTACATTGTCAACTACAGTCAGTCAACACAGTACACGGTCAACACAGTACACGGTCAACTACAGTCAGTCAACACAGTACATTGTCAACTACAGTCAGTCAACACAGTACATTGTCAACTACAGTCAGTCAACGCATTACACCGTCAACTACAGTCAGTCAACACATTACACCGTCAACTACAGTCAGTCAACGCATTACACCGTCAACTACAGTCAGTCAACGCATTACACCGTCAACTACAGTCAGTCAACACATTACACCGTCAACTACAGTCAGTCAACGCATTACACCGTCAACTACAGTCAGTCAACACAGTACACCGTCAACTACAGTCAGTCAACACATTACACCGTCAACTACAGTCAGTCAACGCATTTTACCGTCAACTACAGTCAGTTCACACATTACACCGTCAACTACAGTCAGTCAACGCATTACACCGTCAACTACAGTCAGTCAACACATTACACTGTCAACTACAGTCAGTCAACTACAGTCAGTCAACACAGTACACTGTTACATGATATGTCAGTTCTGAGGACATTTATATAATGTCCTATACATCTATAGTGTATTTTCCTATTCCCTGATCAGAGCCTGGATCCAAAGGATCTCAGGGTAGGATCGGCGTTCCCTTCTAGATCATAATGAATCAGAATATACGAGCAGATCCTATAGCCTCAGCCCTACTCAGAGATGCTTTGTGGACACAGGCCCTGAAACACAAAAATCCTCCCATATGAGCGTTTTGGAAGCAGAGGGGGGGGGGGGGGGGTCGGTAGTGACAGTGTGAGGGATTATGGTAGTGAGAGAAAACATAAGGAAAGAGAGTGAAGAGCGAAACACAGACAGACAGTGGAGGGCCAAAACACAGGTGGGAGGTGAGGACACACACACACACATCACCACAATACACACACACACCACAATACCACACACAGAGGCACGCCACAGAGGCCTAGCTACCTCGGAACACAGGCTCGGACTCAAAATCAAAGACTATGTCATTGGGGTAGGAGTATAGGAGGGGGCTTGAGATCCGTGTTCGGTGCTTCCTCAAGCAGCGGGCGGGTGGGTGGGTCTGCAAGGGGGGGGCTGCAGGAGGGCGGGAAAGAGAGACAGACACAGCAGGATCACTGGCCCTGAAGACCAGCTACTGGGCCCACTTCTCTATGGTACCTACTGTAGGCCCGATCAAAAATGGACGCCTAGTCACTGTACTGTGCTCTACTTCTGGCCAGAGCCCAATGAGTGCCAATGAGGAGAATGCATGAATCTGTCTCCGTGGACCAGTAGAAAGTTAGGGAGTTTTTCCACACATTTTCACTGGCGAAAAGTAGTGCACTAGATAGGGACTAGGGTACCATTTGAGACTGGCCCTATAGTAAGTAGTCTACACTCTTTCAGAGGGAGCATGGATGGGCAGTAGAAATCAGAGAATGTTAGGGGAATAAAAAGGGTAGATGGCTCTCTTAAAGGGGAAGTCTCCTTAAAAAAGGGACAGAGTTTTACAGTCTAAGGACAAATATTCTAAATATGCATCAACAAGACTAGTAGAATTAGAATTCTGACTGGACAAAATGAGTTTCGAGGACCTTGTAAAACAAGAGAGAAAGAGAACACAGATGCAGGATATGGGGGTGGTGGTGGTGGTGGTGGGGGGACTTGTTGATTGAATTAGTGATGATGATAGCTTCCTTACCTCCTTCTGATCTCTGTAAACCTTGGTCTCGAATCAAGTCCTGAAAGAAAGAAAGAGACAGAGAGAGAGAGACACAGAGACAGAGAGACACAGACAGAGAGACAGAGAGAGAGACAGACAGAGAAAGAGAGAGAGAGAGACAGACAGAGACAGAGAGAGACAGAGGGACAGAGAGGGACAGAGAGAGCGCGAGAGAGAGCGCGAGAGCGAGAGAGGAAATAATAGAGAATCACAATACTGTGAAGACTGCTAGTCATCTCAGATTCCAGATAAACGCTACAGATTGGGTTATATCTTGGTAGCTTGTATAACACTTTTGCAGATATGAAAACAGTCAACACTGTTTTCATAAAATTATATATTATATCAAAAAATATAAAATTCCCAGTTTATGTATACAAAACCAACTTTATTAAAAAGGTTTTAAAAATAGGTAATAATAATAATAATAATAATAATAATAATAATATTATTTGACTCTAAATGTTATGATGTACACTAAAAGGCATTGATGGCAGAACAGGTGGATGTAGTTCAATGTATGATTAATATAATATACTAATACATTTCTTGGTAGTCCCAAAACATATTGCTATCGGGTTGTAAATCACAGCGGGCCTGATACCATAAGGAATGCACTGTCTCAGTTTCAATGGCACAATATTATGGACAAAAACAAAAATCAGATGAATGTAATTAAGGTTGAGAATGACAATATAAATCAAAACTAGCAAGGCCAAATGATCACAAGTCAGCAATAACATGGCTGATAGGCTAGCGTATCTAGTTATGTAGCGAGCTAACAAACACGGAGCCTAACGTTAGCTAGCGAGCTAAAAACACGGAGCCTAACGTTAGCTAGCGAGCTAAAAACACGGAGCCTAACGTTAGCTAGCGAGCTAGCTGCTAGGAGGATACCATGTCATTGGAAGAGTGGGTGAGTGACTGACTCTTCCGTCATCTTGTTTTTTGGTGGCTATATACACGGCTAGAGATGCAGGTGTCATTGGGTAAAGCTAGCAAGAACTAGAACGCGTTATCCAGTTAGCATATCTCTCGCATTCGTAAATTCAGAGAATAACTGATGAATTTACCAACGTGAAACACCTGCTGAGTTTAACCCGGGGTCAGTAAACGTAGGAAGAGAAAGTCATAGTTAGTCAAGAACGCTCTCGGTAACATGTAAACAGCTCTGCTGTGTCTGGAAGTAGCTAGCTAGCTAGCCAACTTTAGCCAGTTCGCTTGTGTGCTTGGTTGGTGGAGTCAAATTGTCAGAGTAAAGTTACTAATTTGTGTCTGGAAGTAGCTAGCTAGGCTAGCCAACTTTAGCCAGTTGGCTTGTGTGCTTGGTTGGGGACAAGCCTTGCATTGTTGGCAGGCAAACTGCAGAAAGACGAGGAGGCTACAATTCCCCATCGTTTATCAGTGTAATTTTGACAGCCAAATTAGGTAAAAAAGTTTTAGAGGGTTTATTTAAAAATGTTACTTCGTTAGATGTTAGCTCATCTTTCTCTGGCTAGCATTAGCTGTTGATCTTGTTGATGTGTACAACTGAGGGAGAGATAATGCCTTTTCATGGTTGTTTGATCAACAGGACTGTAAAGTTCCCAAATGTAAGAGGACTCCCTGATATTTACATATTTACAGAAATTCATTTCAGGTGTATTTTGGTGAATGTGTTCTATTGATCTAGTCGTGCTGCAAGCTACTTCCTGTAAACACACAGTCCAGTTCATAGTGAATGATGACAGGCCTCTGTGCAAACGGCTTGTTTGTATATAAGCCTACTGTAGTTCTGATTGGCTATGGGACACCAGTCTGCGTAGACTGGTCCTGGACAAGACAGATGTTTTATTTACTGCAGTGTCTATGAGTCGTCCAAACGCACAGCCACTTTCCCACTATATTGCTACAGAATTTTCACAAATGCCCAAAACATTCTATAATTTTATGAAAACGTGAAATGACCATAAAAGAGGCACTGTTCTTCCTGGGGTGAATATGAAAAGACTAAGATCTCACGTTGCTAAAAAAAACCGCTGTAATTTCCTCTTTAAGGGGCTCCCGAGTGTTGCAGCGGTCTAAGGCACTACATCTCAGAGCTAGAGGCGTCACTACAGACACCCTGGTTCGATTCCAGGCTGTATCACAACAGTCCGTGATAGGGAGTTCCATAGGACCAGCGTCGTCCGGGTTTGGACGGTGGTAGGCCGTCAACGTATATAAGAATTTGTTCTTAACCCGACTTGCCTAGTTAAAATAAGAGGTATGATTACTATGTTGTATTTGGCCAAGAATTACAGAACACGACTCGACCAAGATGAGCACCCCCTTCACTAGTACTGCCACATACACATTCTACAGTAGCAGTACTACTTGTCTCCAGCAGGGGGAGTGCCTGAGCCATCAGACACACAGACAAAAGGGGATATTGGACTCACGTCTATGTTGACGGGTTCGATGGTGTTGATGTGGACGTTGGGAGCGGAGGACGAGCGGTCTCTCTGTCCAAACTGGTTCCTGTGGTCCTCTTCTCCGGGCCTGAAATTCTGGGGGATAGGGATGGACTTGGACGGGGACACACTGGCGTGGCACAGGGACCTGGGGGTCAGAGAGCGGTTAAGAGGGGAGGGTCATCTCACTGGGGACATGAGGGTCATCTCACTGGGGACATGAGGGTCATCTCACTGGGGACATGAGGGTCATCTCACTGGGGACATGTGGGTCATCTCACTGGGGACATGTGGGTCATCTCACTGGGGACATGTGGGACATCTCACTGGGGACATGTGGGACATCTCACTGGGGACATGTGGGACATCTCACTGGGGACATGTGGGACATCTCACTGGGGACATGTGGGTCATCTCACTGGGGACATGTGGGTCATCTCCTCTCTCCTCGTCTCCTTTCCGTCAACTGTGCCGAGGTGAGAATGGGATCAGGACAGCTGTGAGACTCACCCGGTGGAGTCGGACGGGGGCAGTGACGGGTAGGCCTCGGACACCGGGGTGGTGCCCTCTGACGACACCTCCTCCTGGGTGATGGGGTGGTGCTCAAAGAACTTCGACACCAGCAGCAAACTGCAACAGAGACCCAACATACAGGATAGAACTGGGACACTAGAGACCCAACATACAGGATAGAACTGGGACACTAGCAGAGACCCAACATACAGGATAGAACTGGGACACTAGAGACCCAACATACAGGATAGAACTGGGACACTAGAGACCCAACATACAGGATAGAACTGGGACACTAGCAGAGACCCAACATACAGGATAGAACTGGGACACTAGCAGAGACCCAACATACAGGATAGAACTGGGACACTAGCAGAGACCCAACATACAGGATAGAACTGGGACACTAGAGACCCAACATACAGGATAGAACTGGGACACTAGCAGAGACCCAACATACAGGATGGAACTGGGACGCTAGAGACCCAACATACAGGATAGAACTGGGACACTAGCAGAGACCCAACATACAGGATAGAACTGGGACACTAGCAGAGACCCAACATACAGGATAGAACTGGGACACTAGCAAAGACCCAACATACAGGATGGAACTGGGACACTAGAGACCTAACATACAGGATAGAACTGGGACACTAGAGACCCAACATACAGGATAGAACTGGGACACTAGAGACCCAACATACAGGATAGAACTGGGACACTAGCAGAGACCCAATATACAGGATAGAACTGGGACACTAGAGACCCAACATACAGGATAGAACTGGGACACTAGAGACCCAACATACAGGATAGAACTGGGACACTAGCAGAGACCCAACATACAGGATAGAACTGGGACACTAGAGACACAACATACAGGATAGAACTGGGACACTAGAGACCCAACATACAGGATAGAACTGGGACACTAGAGACCCAACATACAGGATAGAACTGGGACACTAGCAGAGACCCAACATACAGGATAGAACTGTGACACTAGCAGAGACCCAACATACAGGATAGAACTGGGACACTAGCAGAGACCCAACATACAGGATAGAACTGGGACACTAGCAGAGACCCAACATACAGGATAGAACTGGGACACTAGAGACCCAACATACAGGATATAACTGGGACACTAGAGACCCAACATACAGGATATAACTGGGACACTAGCAGAGACCCAACATACAGGATAGAACTGGGACACTAGAGACCCAACATACAGGATAGAACTGGGACACTAGCAGAGACCCAACATACAGGATAGAACTGGGACACTAGAGACCCAACATACAGGATAGAACTGGGACACTAGCAGAGACCCAACATACAGGATAGAACTGGGACACTAGAGACCCAACATACAGGATAGAACTGGGACACTAGCAGAGACCCAACATACAGGATAGAACTGGGACACTAGAGACCCAACATACAGGATAGAACTGGGACACTAGCAGAGACCCAACATACAGGATAGAACTGGGACACTAGCAATAAGCTGAAGGGGCAGATCAGGTCAAGCTAATGTCTGTCTCGGGGACAGGTCAAGCTAACGTCCGTCTCGGGGACAGGTCAAGCTAACGTCCGTCTCGGGGACAGGTCAAGCTAACGTCCGTCTCGGGGACAGGTCAAGCTAATGTCCGTCTCGGGGACAGGTCAAGCTAATGTCCATCTCGGGGACAGGTCAAGCTAATGTCCGTCTCGGGGACAGGTCAAGCTAATGTCCGTCTCGGGGACAGGTCAAGCTAATGTCCGTCTCGGGGACAGGTCAAGCTAATGTCCGTCTCGGGGACAGGTCAAGCTAATGTCTGTCTCGGAGACAGGTCAAGCTAATGTCTGTCTCGGAGACAGGTCAAGCTAATGTCCGTCTCGGGGACAGGTCAAGCTAACGTCCGTCTCGGGGACAGGTCAAGCTAACGTCCGTCTCGGGGACAGGTCAAGCTAACGTCCGTCTCGGGGACAGGTCAAGCTAACGTCCGTATCGGGGACAGGTCAAGCTAACTAACGTCTCGGGGACAGGTCAAGCTAACTTCAGTCTCGGGGACAGGTCAAGCTAACGTCCGTATCGGGGACAGGTCAAGCTAACGTCCGTATCGGGGACAGGTCAAGCTAACGTCCGTATCGGGGACAGGTCAAGCTAACGTCCGTCTCGGGGACAGGTCAAGCTAATGTCCATCTCGGGGACAGGTCAAGCTAATGTCCGTCTCGGGGACAGGTCAAGCTAATGTCCGTCTCGGGGACCCAACATACAGGATAGAACTGGGACACTAGCAGAGACCCAACATACAGGATAGAACTGGGACACTAGAGACCCAACATACAGGATAGAACTGGGACACTAGCAGAGACCCAACATACAGGATAGAACTGGGACACTAGCAATAAGCTGAAGGGGCAGATCAGGTCAAGCTAATGTCTGTCTCGGGGACAGGTCAAGCTAACGTCCGTCTCGGGGACTCACTCTAGCTGGTCGTAGTTGACACACATGAGCGGCACCTCCGTGCTGCAACGCTGGTGGAACTTATAGCCACACGTCTGACATCGGAACCCCTGGAACAGAAGCTTCCGGCAAAAATCGCAGAAGGCCAACGTAAAAAACGTCTTCCTCACCTGGGCGAACAGACAGAAACAGAGAGAGAGAGACAGAGACGGTTAGAAAATAGATCGGGAACGTCAGTAACTAGTGACGGGTACCTTCTGTCCATGGAGATGGAAAGACCACTCATCTGTGTAAAAGGCCACTTAATTTGTTTTGCAGTTTTGTCACACAGCACAATGACACAGATGTCTCAAGTTTTGGAGTGTGCAATTGACATTCTAACTGCAGGATTGTCCACCAGAACTGTTGACAGAAAATGTAATGTTGCTTTCTCTACAATAAGCCCGAGGGGTATTTTTGTCTGTAATAAAGCTCTTTTGTGGGGAAAAACTCATTCTGATTGGCTGGGCCTGACTCCCAAGTGTGTGGGCCTGGCTGCCAAGTAGGTGGGCCCATGCCCTCCCAGGCTGCACCCCTGCCCAGTCATATGAAATTCTAGTACCAATTCCATAGTTTCAAGTCATACTCACAAAGTTGTGTGTGGTCAGAGGAACGTTCTCCAGCACTTCCACGTGTAGCTCCTCCCCTGTCAGCCAGGAGATGTCTGTGTCCCAGCCAAGAGGCTTCTTCTCTCTGAGACAGGTGACAGGAAGAGGAGTTCACTGGGTTGTGGTCGAGTTTAGTACACATGTGTGGGTTGTTGTTGTGAAAGAGAATGTGTTCTCAATGATTTACCTTGTACAACAAAGTACAATAAAATAAACTGAATTGTGCAAGTGTGGGACTGTACATTGACCCCTTACAGTGGGACTGTACATTGACCCCTTACAGTGGGACTGTACATTGACCCCTTACCGTGGGACTGTACATTGACCCCTTACCGTGGGACTGTACATTGACCCCTTACCGTGGGACTGTACATTGACCCCTTACCGTGGGACTGTACATTGACCCCTTACAGTGGGACTGCACAATGACCCCTTACAGTGGGACTGCACATTGACCCCATTCAGTGGAACTGCACATTGACCCCTTACAGTGGGACTGCACATTGACCCCTTACAGTGGGACTGCACATTGACCCCTTACAGTGGGACTGCACATTGACCCCTTACAGTGGGACTGTACATTGACCCCTTACAGTGGGACTGTACATTGACCCCTTAACAGTGGGACTGTACATTGACCCCTTAACAGTGGGACTGTACATTGACCCCTTACGGTGGGACTGTACATTGACCCCTTACTGATCTCCACTGTTCTGAAATGATTACAAAGTTGTACAGGAGCTTCAATTGACAGAATGTGAAATGTAAAAGACACGTGTGTGTGTGTGTGTGTGTGTGTGTGTGTGTGTGTGTGTGTGTGTGTGTGTGTGTGTGTGTGTGTGTGTATATATGTGTATATATCTTACCCATCCTGTATCCTGTAGACAGCACAGCATTCAGGGATTAGTCCCCTCATCATTAAAGCCTTCTTCAGAGAGTCTCTGACCGTCATGCCACAGCGGGCTGGGACCTGGGACAGACCGAGAGGAACCATACAGTTAGTTTCAGAGACTGAACAGCAGGTATAGACCACACACAACTAGAACTACATACAGTGCCTTGCGAAAGTATTCGGCCCCCTTGAACTTTGCGACCTTTTGCCACATTTCAGGCTTCAAACATAAAGATATAAAACTGTATTTTTTGTGAAGAATCAACAACAAGTGGGACACAATCATGAAGTGGAACGACATTAATCCTAGTAAAAATTTTTTTTTTTTTAAACTGTTTTAGGTCAGTTAGGATCACCACTTTATTTTAAGAATGTGAAATGTCAGAATAATAGTAGAGAGAATGATTTCAGCTTTTATTTCTTTCATCAAATTCCGAAGTGTACATACACTCAATTAGTATTTGGTAGCATTGCCTTTAAATTGTTTAACTTGGGTCAAACGTTTCAGGCAGCCTTCCACAAGCTTCCCACAATAAGTTGGGTGAATTTTGGCCCATTCCTCCTGACAGAGCTGGTGTAACTGAGTCAGGATTGTTGGCCTTCTTGCTCACACACGCTTTTTCAGTTCTGCCCACAAATGTTCTATAGGATTGAGGTCAGGGCTTTGTGATGGCCACTCCAATACCTTGACTTTGTTGTCCTTAAGCCATTTTACCACAACTTTGGAAGTATGCTTGGGGTCATTGTCCATTTGGAAGACCCATTTGTGACGAAGCTTTAACTTCCTGACTGATGTCTTGAGATGTTGCTTCAATATATCCACATAATTTTCTTTCCTCATGATGCCATCTATTTTGTGAAGTGCACCAGTCCCTACTGCAGCAAAGCACCCCCACAATATGATGCTGCCACCCCCGTGCATCACGGTTGGGATGGTGTTCTTCGGCTTGCAATCCTCCCCCTTTTTCCTCCAAACATAACAATGGTCATTATGGCCAAACAGTTCTATTTTTGTTTCATCAGACCAGAGGACATTTCTCCAAAAAGTACAATCATTGTCCCCATGTGCAGTCTGGCTTTTTTATGGCGGTTTTGGAGCAGTGGCTACTTCCTTGCTGAGTGGCCTTTCAGGTAATGTCGATATAGGACTCGTTTTTACTGTGGACCACCTAACTTTTAAATTAAAATAACATACATTTTTTGTAATTTTTAAAATGTCACATTGAATTCACATCAGTTGACAACTCAACCAAAAGTAAATGAAAACTAGACGTTGAACTGACGTCTTCGCTCCGTGCGATGTGATCCGGCTCATTTCTGAAGTTGGAAAGTATATTTTTAAAACGGTGTAGAGATGTTGAAACCGTCCCGACAGGCTCGGACACTTTACAATGCAAGAAGATACCACTTAGTCCTAAACGGGAAGGGTTTGTTGGTTATCTGTGTATGAAATCAGCTAAAAACAAGCTGAATAACTCAATGCATGTCACACTCCTATTGAATAATATGCATTCACCTGTACTGAGAATAAAGACCTAGTATACATCTTGATTTACCCAGTTTTTAATAAAACATTTTAAAAAAAAATATCAATAAAGATTTACTGTTCAAAAACAGCATTCTGATCCGGTGACAACACTCCTCCTCATTGGTTCAATGTCATGTTGAAGGATAGAATGGGAGGAGTAGGTCACAGCATTACAGTAGAGAACCAAGAGTACATCTACCAAGACACAGACTGGGCTCCAATCACACGGACGTCAACAGAACTGTGCGCTTATTATCGTCAACGAGCTAATAGCCTAGCATCACAACCCTAAATCCTGTAGCTTAAGTCATCTGTACTTTAGGCCACATCCTCCCCTTTATGTAGCATGACACTTCTAATGAAGACTTGACCTTCCAGTAAAGAAAACAGGAAACTACATGTAGAAAACAACGCCGAGGAGGTTGGTGTTGTAATTATGGCAAAAGGCTGTGGTTTTTAAAACTGACGTAACATACGATGAAGAAATGCATCAACGCAATAAAGAGCGAAACAATTACAGAGATCGAGAGTACGCTGCCACCTGCACAGCAGAGGCCCAGGACATCTCTCCCTAACTACTGTCTAATGAGAGTACGCTGCCACCTGCACAGCAGAGGCCCAGGACATCTCTCCCTAACTACTGTCTAATGAGAGTACGCTGCCACCTGCACAGCAGAGGCCCAGGACATCTCTCCCTAACTACTGTCTAATGAGAGTACGCTGCCACCTGCACAGCAGAGGCCCAGGACATCTCTCCCTAACTACTGTCTAATGAGAGTACGCTGCCACCTGCACAGCAGAGGCCCAGGACATCTCTCCCTAACTACTGTCTAATGAGAGTACGCTGCCACCTGCACAGCAGAGGCCCAGGACATCTCTCCCTAACTACTGTCTAATGAGAGTACGCTGCCACCTGCACAGCAGAGGCCCAGGACATCTCTCCCTAACTACTGTCTAATGAGAGTACGCTGCCACCTGCACAGCAGAGGCCCAGGACATCTCTCCCTAACTACTGTCTAATGAGAGTACGCTGCCACCTGCACAGCAGAGGCCCAGGACATCTCTCCCTAACTACTGTCTAATGAGAGTACGCTGCCACCTGCACAGCAGAGGCCCAGGACATCTCTCCCTAACTACTGTCTAATGAGAGTACGCTGCCACCTGCACAGCAGAGGCCCAGGACATCTCTCCCTAACTACTGTCTAATGAGAGTACGCTGCCACCTGCACAGCAGAGGCCCAGGACATCTCTCCCCAACTACTGTCTAATGAGAGTACGCTGCCACCTGCACAGCAGAGGCCCAGGACATCTCTCCCTAACTACTGTCTAATGAGAGTACGCTGCCACCTGCACAGCAGAGGCCCAGGACATCTCTCCCCAACTACTGTCTAATGAGAGTACGCTGCCACCTGCACAGCAGAGGCCCAGGACATCTCTCCCCAACTACTGTCTAATGAGAGTACGCTGCCACCTGCACAGCAGAGGCCCAGGACATCTCTCCCTAACTACTGTCTAATGAGAGTACGCTGCCACCTGCACAGCAGAGGCCCAGGACATCTCTCCCTAACTACTGTCTAATGAGAGTACGCTGCCACCTGCACAGCAGAGGCCCAGGACATCTCTCCCCAACTACTGTCTAATGAGAGTACGCTGCCACCTGCACAGCAGAGGCCCAGGACATCTCTCCCTAACTACTGTCTAATGAGAGTACGCTGCCACCTGCACAGCAGAGGCCCAGGACATCTCTCCCTAACTACTGTCTAATGAGAGTACGCTGCCACCTGCACAGCAGAGGCCCAGGACATCTCTCCCCAACTACTGTCTAATGAGAGTACGCTGCCACCTGCACAGCAGAGGCCCAGGACATCTCTCCCTAACTACTGTCTAATGAGAGTATGCTGCCACCTGCACAGCAGAGGCCCAGGACATCTCTCCCCAACTACTGTCTAATGAGAGTACGCTGCCACCTGCACAGCAGAGGCCCAGGACATCTCTCCCTAACTACTGTCTAATGAGAGTACGCTGCCACCTGCACAGCAGAGGCCCAGGACATCTCTCCCTAACTACTGTCTAATGAGAGTACGCTGCCACCTGCACAGCAGAGGCCCAGGACATCTCTCCCTAACTACTGTCTAATGAGAGTACGCTGCCACCTGCACAGCAGAGGCCCAGGACATCTCTCCCTAACTACTGTCTAATGAGAGTACGCTGCCACCTGCACAGCAGAGGCCCAGGACATCTCTCCCTAACTACTGTCTAATGAGAGTACGCTGCCACCTGCACAGCAGAGGCCCAGGACATCTCTCCCTAACTACTGTCTAATGAGAGTACGCTGCCACCTGCACAGCAGAGGCCCAGGACATCTCTCCCTAACTACTGTCTAATGAGAGTACGCTGCCACCTGCACAGCAGAGGCCCAGGACATCTCTCCCTAACTACTGTCTAATGAGAGTACGCTGCCACCTGCACAGCAGAGGCCCAGGACATCTCTCCCTAACTACTGTCTAATGAGAGTACGCTGCCACCTGCACAGCAGAGGCCCAGGACATCTCTCCCTAACTACTGTCTAATGAGAGTACGCTGCCACCTGCACAGCAGAGGCCCAGGACATCTCTCCCTAACTACTGTCTAATGAGAGTACGCTGCCACCTGCACAGCAGAGGCCCAGGACATCTCTCCCCAACTACTGTCTAATGAGAGTACGCTGCCACCTGCACAGCAGAGGCCCAGGACATCTCTCCCTAACTACTGTCTAATGAGAGTACGCTGCCACCTGCACAGCAGAGGCCCAGGACATCTCTCCCCAACTACTGTCTAATGAGAGTATGCTGCCACCTGCACAGCAGAGGCCCAGGACATCTCTCCCCAACTACTGTCTAATGAGAGTACGCTGCCACCTGCACAGCAGAGGCCCAGGACATCTCTCCCCAACTACTGTCTAATGAGAGTACGCTGCCACCTGCACAGCAGAGGCCCAGGACATCTCTCCCTAACTACTGTCTAATGAGAGTACGCTGCCACCTGCACAGCAGAGGCCCAGGACATCTCTCCCCAACTACTGTCTAATGAGAGTACGCTGCCACCTGCACAGCAGAGGCCCAGGACATCTCTCCCTAACTACTGTCTAATGAGAGTACGCTGCCACCTGCACAGCAGAGGCCCAGGACATCTCTCCCTAACTACTGTCTAATGAGAGTACGCTGCCACCTGCACAGCAGAGGCCCAGGACATCTCTCCCCAACTACTGTCTAATGAGAGTACGCTGCCACCTGCACAGCAGAGGCCCAGGACATCTCTCCCTAACTACTGTCTAATGAGAGTATGCTGCCACCTGCACAGCAGAGGCCCAGGACATCTCTCCCCAACTACTGTCTAATGAGAGTACGCTGCCACCTGCACAGCAGAGGCCCAGGACATCTCTCCCTAACTACTGTCTAATGAGAGTACGCTGCCACCTGCACAGCAGAGGCCCAGGACATCTCTCCCTAACTACTGTCTAATGAGAGTACGCTGCCACCTGCACAGCAGAGGCCCAGGACATCTCTCCCTAACTACTGTCTAATGAGAGTACGCTGCCACCTGCACAGCAGAGGCCCAGGACATCTCTCCCTAACTACTGTCTAATGAGAGTACGCTGCCACCTGCACAGCAGAGGCCCAGGACATCTCTCCCTAACTACTGTCTAATGAGAGTACGCTGCCACCTGCACAGCAGAGGCCCAGGACATCTCTCCCTAACTACTGTCTAATGAGAGTACGCTGCCACCTGCACAGCAGAGGCCCAGGACATCTCTCCCTAACTACTGTCTAATGAGAGTACGCTGCCACCTGCACAGCAGAGGCCCAGGACATCTCTCCCTAACTACTGTCTAATGAGAGTACGCTGCCACCTGCACAGCAGAGGCCCAGGACATCTCTCCCTAACTACTGTCTAATGAGAGTACGCTGCCACCTGCACAGCAGAGGCCCAGGACATCTCTCCCTAACTACTGTCTAATGAGAGTACGCTGCCACCTGCACAGCAGAGGCCCAGGACATCTCTCCCTAACTACTGTCTAATGAGAGTACGCTGCCACCTGCACAGCAGAGGCCCAGGACATCTCTCCCCAACTACTGTCTAATGAGAGTACGCTGCCACCTGCACAGCAGAGGCCCAGGACATCTCTCCCTAACTACTGTCTAATGAGAGTACGCTGCCACCTGCACAGCAGAGGCCCAGGACATCTCTCCCCAACTACTGTCTAATGAGAGTACGCTGCCACCTGCACAGCAGAGGCCCAGGACATCTCTCCCCAACTACTGTCTAATGAGAGTACGCTGCCACCTGCACAGCAGAGGCCCAGGACATCTCTCCCTAACTACTGTCTAATGAGAGTACGCTGCCACCTGCACAGCAGAGGCCCAGGACATCTCTCCCTAACTACTGTCTAATGAGAGTACGCTGCCACCTGCACAGCAGAGGCCCAGGACATCTCTCCCCAACTACTGTCTAATGAGAGTACGCTGCCACCTGCACAGCAGAGGCCCAGGACATCTCTCCCTAACTACTGTCTAATGAGAGTACGCTGCCACCTGCACAGCAGAGGCCCAGGACATCTCTCCCCAACTACTGTCTAATGAGAGTACGCTGCCACCTGCACAGCAGAGGCCCAGGACATCTCTCCCTAACTACTGTCTAATGAGAGTACGCTGCCACCTGCACAGCAGAGGCCCAGGACATCTCTCCCTAACTACTGTCTAATGTCATCAATACAGGACATCTCTCCCTAACTACTGTCTAATGAGAGTACGTTGCCACCTGCACAGCAGAGGCCCAGGACATCTCTCCCTAACTACTGTCTAATGAGAGTACGCTGCCACCTGCACAGCAGAGGCCCAGGACATCTCTCCCTAACTACTGTCTAATGAGAGTACGCTGCCACCTGCACAGCAGAGGCCCAGGACATCTCTCCCTAACTACTGTCTAATGAGAGTACGCTGCCACCTGCACAGCAGAGGCCCAGGACATCTCTCCCTAACTACTGTCCAATGTCATCAATACAGGCCATCTCTCCCTAACTACTGTCTAATGAGAGTACGCTGCCACCTGCACAGCAGAGGCCCAGGACATCTCTCCCTAACTACTGTCTAATGAGAGTACGCTGCCACCTGCACAGCAGAGGCCCAGGACATCTCTCCCTAACTACTGTCTAATGTCATCAATACAGGCCATCTCTCCCTAACTACTGTCTAATGTCATCAAGACAGGCCATCTCTCCCTAACTACTGTCTAATTTCACCAATACAGGCCATCTCTCCCTAACTACTGTCTAATGAGAGTACGCTGCCACCTGCACAGCAGAGGCCCAGAACATCTCTCCCTAACTACTGTCTAATGAGAGTACGCTGCCACCTGCACAGCAGAGGCCCAGGACATCTCTCCCTAATTACTGTCTAATGAGAGTACGCTGCCACCTGCACAGCAGAGGCCCAGGACATCTCTCCCCAACTACTGTCTAATGAGAGTACGCTGCCACCTGCACAGCAGAGGCCCAGGACATCTCTCCCCAACTACTGTCTAATGAGAGTACGCTGCCACCTGCACAGCAGAGGCCCAGGACATCTCTCCCTAACTACTGTCTAATGAGAGTACGCTGCCACCTGCACAGCAGAGGCCCAGGACATCTCTCCCCAACTACTGTCTAATGAGAGTACGCTGCCACCTGCACAGCAGAGGCCCAGGACATCTCTCCCCAACTACTGTCTAATGAGAGTACGCTGCCACCTGCACAGCAGAGGCCCAGGACATCTCTCCCCAACTACTGTCATCAATACAGGACATCTCTCCCTAACTACTGTCTAATGAGAGTACGCTGCCACCTGCACAGCAGAGGCCCAGGACATCTCTCCCTAACTACTGTCCAATGTCATCAATACAGGCCATCTCTCCCTAACTACTGTCTAATGAGAGTACGCTGCCACCTGCACAGCAGAGGCCCAGGACATCTCTCCCTAACTACTGTCTAATGTCATCAATACAGGCCATCTCTCCCTAACTACTGTCTAATGTCATCAATACAGGCCATCTCTCCCTAACTACTGTCTAATTTCACCAATACAGGCCATCTCTCCCTAACTACTGTCTAATGAGAGTACGCTGCCACCTGCACAGCAGAGGCCCAGAACATCTCTCCCTAACTACTGTCTAATGAGAGTACGCTGCCACCTGCACAGCAGAGGCCCAGGACATCTCTCCCTAACTACTGTCTAATGAGAGTACGCTGCCACCTGCACAGCAGAGGCCCAGGACATCTCTCCCCAACTACTGTCTAATGAGAGTACGCTGCCACCTGCACAGCAGAGGCCCAGGACATCTCTCCCCAACTACTGTCATCAATACAGGACATCTCTCCCTAACTACTGTCTAATGAGAGTACGCTGCCACCTGCACAGCAGAGGCCCAGGCCATCTCTCCCTAACTACTGTCTAATGAGAGTACGCTGCCACCTGCACAGCAGAGGCCCAGGACATCTCTCCCTAACTACTGTCTAATGAGAGTACGCTGCCACCTGCACAGCAGAGGCCCAGGACATCTCTCCCTAACTACTGTCTAATGAGAGTACGCTGCCACCTGCACAGCAGAGGCCCAGGACATCTCTCCCCAACTACTGTCTAATGAGAGTACGCTGCCACCTGCACAGCAGAGGCCCAGGACATCTCTCCCCAACTACTGTCTAATGAGAGTACGCTGCCACCTGCACAGCAGAGGCCCAGGACATCTCTCCCTAACTACTGTCTAATGAGAGTACGCTGCCACCTGCACAGCAGAGGCCCAGGACATCTCTCCCTAACTACTGTCTAATGAGAGTATGCTGCCACCTGCACAGCAGAGGCCCAGGACATCTCTCCCCAACTACTGTCTAATGAGAGTACGCTGCCACCTGCACAGCAGAGGCCCAGGACATCTCTCCCCAACTACTGTCATCAATACAGGACATCTCTCCCTAACTACTGTCTAATGAGAGTACGCTGCCACCTGCACAGCAGAGGCCCAGGACATCTCTCCCTAACTACTGTCTAATGAGAGTGCGCTGCCAACTGCAAGGCAGAGGCCCAGGCCATCTCTCCCTAATTACTGTCTAATGACAGTACGCTGCCACCTGCACAGCAGAGGCCCAGGACATCTCTCCCCAACTACTGTCTAATGAGAGTACGCTGCCACCTGCACAGCAGAGGCCCAGGACATCTCTCCCTAACTACTGTCATCAATACAGGCCATCTCTCCCTAACTACTGTCTAATGAGAGTACGCTGCCACCTGCACAGCAGAGGCCCAGGACATCTCTCCCTAACTACTGTCTAATGAGAGTACGCTGCCACCTGCACAGCAGAGGCCCAGGACATCTCTCCCTAACTACTGTCTAATGAGAGTACGCTGCCACCTGCACAGCAGAGGCCCAGGACATCTCTCCCCAACTACTGTCTAATGAGAGTACGCTGCCACCTGCACAGCAGAGGCCCAGGACATCTCTCCCTAACTACTGTCTAATGAGAGTATGCTGCCACCTGCACAGCAGAGGCCCAGGACATCTCTCCCTAACTACTGTCTAATGAGAGTACGCTGCCACCTGCACAGCAGAGGCCCAGGACATCTCTCCCTAACTACTGTCCAATGTCATCAATACAGGCCATCTCTCCCTAACTACTGTCTAATGAGAGTACGCTGCCACCTGCACAGCAGAGGCCCAGGACATCTCTCCCTAACTACTGTCTAATGTCATCAATACAGGCCATCTCTCCCTAACTACTGTCTAATGTCATCAATACAGGCCATCTCTCCCTAACTACTGTCTAATTTCACCAATACAGGCCATCTCTCCCTAACTACTGTCTAATGAGAGTACGCTGCCACCTGCACAGCAGAGGCCCAGAACATCTCTCCCTAACTACTGTCTAATGAGAGTACGCTGCCACCTGCACAGCAGAGGCCCAGGACATCTCTCCCTAACTACTGTCTAATGAGAGTACGCTGCCACCTGCACAGCAGAGGCCCAGGACATCTCTCCCCAACTACTGTCTAATGAGAGTACGCTGCCACCTGCACAGCAGAGGCCCAGGACATCTCTCCCCAACTACTGTCATCAATACAGGACATCTCTCCCTAACTACTGTCTAATGAGAGTACGCTGCCACCTGCACAGCAGAGGCCCAGGCCATCTCTCCCTAACTACTGTCTAATGAGAGTACGCTGCCACCTGCACAGCAGAGGCCCAGGACATCTCTCCCTAACTACTGTCTAATGAGAGTACGCTGCCACCTGCACAGCAGAGGCCCAGGACATCTCTCCCTAACTACTGTCTAATGAGAGTACGCTGCCACCTGCACAGCAGAGGCCCAGGACATCTCTCCCCAACTACTGTCTAATGAGAGTACGCTGCCACCTGCACAGCAGAGGCCCAGGACATCTCTCCCCAACTACTGTCTAATGAGAGTACGCTGCCACCTGCACAGCAGAGGCCCAGGACATCTCTCCCTAACTACTGTCTAATGAGAGTACGCTGCCACCTGCACAGCAGAGGCCCAGGACATCTCTCCCTAACTACTGTCTAATGAGAGTATGCTGCCACCTGCACAGCAGAGGCCCAGGACATCTCTCCCCAACTACTGTCTAATGAGAGTACGCTGCCACCTGCACAGCAGAGGCCCAGGACATCTCTCCCCAACTACTGTCATCAATACAGGACATCTCTCCCTAACTACTGTCTAATGAGAGTACGCTGCCACCTGCACAGCAGAGGCCCAGGACATCTCTCCCTAACTACTGTCTAATGAGAGTACGCTGCCAACTGCAAGGCAGAGGCCCAGGCCATCTCTCCCTAATTACTGTCTAATGACAGTACGCTGCCACCTGCACAGCAGAGGCCCAGGACATCTCTCCCCAACTACTGTCTAATGAGAGTACGCTGCCACCTGCACAGCAGAGGCCCAGGACATCTCTCCCTAACTACTGTCATCAATACAGGCCATCTCTCCCTAACTACTGTCTAATGAGAGTACGCTGCCACCTGCACAGCAGAGGCCCAGGACATCTCTCCCTAACTACTGTCTAATGAGAGTACGCTGCCACCTGCACAGCAGAGGCCCAGGACATCTCTCCCTAACTACTGTCTAATGAGAGTACGCTGCCACCTGCACAGCAGAGGCCCAGGACATCTCTCCCCAACTACTGTCTAATGAGAGTACGCTGCCACCTGCACAGCAGAGGCCCAGGACATCTCTCCCTAACTACTGTCTAATGAGAGTATGCTGCCACCTGCACAGCAGAGGCCCAGGACATCTCTCCCTAACTACTGTCTAATGAGAGTACGCTGCCACCTGCACAGCAGAGGCCCAGGACATCTCTCCCTAACTACTGTCTAATGAGAGTACGCTGCCACCTGCACAGCAGAGGCCCAGGACATCTCTCCCTAACTACTGTCTAATGAGAGTACGCTGCCACCTGCACAGCAGAGGCCCAGGACATCTCTCCCTAACTACTGTCTAATGAGAGTACGCTGCCACCTGCACAGCAGAGGCCCAGGACATCTCTCCCTAACTACTGTCTAATGAGAGTACGCTGCCACCTGCACAGCAGAGGCCCAGGACATCTCTCCCCAACTACTGTCTAATGAGAGTACGCTGCCACCTGCAAGGCAGAGGCCCAGGCCATCTCTCCCTAACTACTGTCCAATGTCATCAATACAGGCCATCTCTCCCCAACTACTGTCTAATATCATCAATACAGGACATCTCTCCCTAATTACAGTCTAATATCACCAATACAGGCCATCTCTCCCTAACTACTGTCTAATATCACCAATACAGGCCATCTCTCCCTAATTACTGTCTAATATCACCAATACAGGCCATCTCTCCCTAATTACTGTCATCAATACAGGCCATCTCTCCCTAATTACTGTCATCAATACAGGCCATCTCTCCCTAACTACTGTCCAATGTCATCAATACAGGCCATCTCCCCCTAACTACTGTCATCAATACAGGACATCTCTCCCTAACTACTGTCTAGTGTCATCAATACAGGACATCTCTCCCTAACTACTGTCTAGTGTCATCAATACAGGCCATCTCTCCCCAACTACTGTCTAGTGTCATCAATACAGGACATCTCTCCCTAACTACTGTCTAGTGTCATCAATACAGGCCATCTCTCCCTAACTACTGTCTAGTGTCATCAATACAGGCCATCTCCCTAACTACTGTCTAATATCATCAATACAGGCCATCTCTCCCCAACTACTGTCTAGTGTCATCAATACAGGCCATCTCCCTAACTACTGTCTAATATCATCAATACAGGCCATCTCTCCCCAACTACTGTCTAATATCATCAATACAGGCCATCTCTCCCCAACTACTGTCTAATATCACCAATACAGGCCATCTCTCCCTAACTACCGTCTAGTGTCATCAATACAGGCCATCTCTCCCTAACTACTGTCTAATATCATCAATACAGGCCATCTCTCCCTAACTACCGTCTAGTGTCATCAATACAGGCCATCTCTCCCTAACTACCGTCTAGTGTCATCAATACAGGCCATCTCTCCCTAACTACTGTCTAATATAATTAAAACAGGCCATCTCTCCCCAACTATTGTCTAATATCTCTCCCTAACTCTCCCCTCCCACAGCCACCCTAACCCCTCCCATAGCCTACACCAACCCCTCACACCCTAACCCCTCCCACAGCCTACACCAACCCCTCCCACAGCCACCCTAACCCCTCCCACCCTAACCCCGCCCACAGCCACCCTAACCCCTCCCACCTTCTACACCAGGAGGTATATGTATTATAACCACCCCTTACTCACCACGGTCCGCTGTTTATTGGGCAGGAACACCCTGACGATGGGTTTCTGAGGGGAGCGGGGATTGGCCCGTCCGTCTGTAGGGGTCTGGAGGACAGCCAGGGTGTTGGGGGCGGAGGGGAGAAGGAACTGGGTGCCCCCGGATCCCCCAGAACAGCTCAAACCCCCATCCAGGAGGGAAGGAGGCGTAGGGGAGGAGGAGTAGAAGTCAGTCCCGTTCCCCATGGCCTCCAGGAGCTGCTGCTCCCTCTGCTGCAGAGCGTCCAGCTTACTGGTGTACTCCTCATAGGCCTACAGAGACAACACACACACACAGCTTACTGGGGTACTCCTCATAGGCCTACAGCGACAACACACACACACAGCTTACTGGTGTACTCCTCATAGGCCTACAGAGACAACACACACACAGCTTACTGGTGTACTCCTCATAGGCCTACAGAGACAATACACACATTTTTTAAACATCCATCCATCCATAACCAGTCAAAGGTTTGGACACCACCTACTCATTCCACGTTTTACTATTTTCTAGATGGTAGAATAATAGTGAAGACATCAAAACTATGAAATAACACATATGGAATCATGTAGTAACCCAAAAAGTGTTAAACAAAATCAAAATATATTTTAGATTCTTCAAAGTAGCCACCTTTTGCCATGATGACAGCTTTGCACACTCTTGGCATTCTCTCAGCTTCACCTGGAATGCTTTTCCAACAGTCTTGAAGGAGTTCCCACATATGCTGAGCACTTGTATTCCTTCACTCTGCGGTCCAACTCATCCCAAACTATCTCAATTGGGTTGAGGTCAGGTGATTGTGGAGGCCAGGTCATCTGATGCGGCACTCTATCACTCTCCTTCTTGGTCAAATAGCCCTTACAACAGCCTGGAGGTCTGTTGGGTCATTGTCCTGTTGAAAAACAAATGATAGTGGGACTAAGCCCAAACCAGATGGGATGGTATATCGCTGCAGAATGCTGTGGTAGCCATGCTAGTTAAGACACCTTGAAATCGAAATAAATCAGACAGTGGCGCCAGCAAAGCACCCCCACACAATCACACCTCCTCTTCCATGCTTCACGGTGGGAACCACACATGCAGAGATCATCCGTTCACCTACTCTGGTCTCATAAAGACCCGGCGGTTGGAACCAAAAATCTCAAATTTGGACTCATCAGACCAAAGGACAGATTTCCACCAATCTAATGTCCATTGTGTTTCTTGGCCCAAGCAAGTCTCTTCTTCTTATTGGTGTCCTTTAGTAGTGGTTTCTGGCCCAACAATACTGTCTCTTCTTATTGGTGTCCTTTAGTAGTGGTTTCTTTGTAGCAATTCAACCATGAAGTCCTGATTCACACAGTCTCCTCTGAACAGTTGATGTTGAGATGCGTCTGTTACTTGAACTCTGTGAAGCATTTATTTGGGCTGCAATTTGAGATGCAGTTCACTCTAATGAACGTATCCTCTGCAGCAGAGGTAACTCTGGGTCTTCCTTTCCTGTGGTGGTCCTCATGAGAGCCAGTTAACTCTAATGAACGTATCCTCTGCAGCAGAGGTAACTCGGGGTCTTCCTTTCCTGTGGCGGTCCTCATGAGAGCCAGTTAACTCTAATAAACGTATCCTCTGCAGCAGAGGTAACTCTGGGACTTCCTTTCCTGTGGCGGTCCTCATGAGAGCCAGTTAACTCTAATGAACATATCCTCTGCAGCAGAGGTAACTCGGGGTCTTCCTTTCCTGTGGCGGTCCTCATGAGAGCCAGTTAACTCTAATGAACGTATCCTCTGCAGCAGAGGTAACTCTGGGTCTTCCATTCCTGTGGCGGTCCTCATGAGAGCCAGTTAACTCCAATGAACATATCCTCTGCAGCAGAGGTAACTCTGGGTCTTCCATTCCTGTGGCGGTCCTCATGAGAGCCAGTTTCATCATAGCGCTTGATGGTTTTTGAGACTGCACTTGAAGAAACTTTCAAAGTTCTTGAAATGTTCCGTATTGACTGACCTTCATGTCTTACAGTAATGATGGACTGTCGTTTCTCTTTGCTTATTTCAGCTGTCCTTGCCATAATATGGACTTGGTGTTTTACCAAATAGGGCTATCTTTTGTATACCACCCCTAACTTGTCACAACACAACTGATTGGCTCAAACGCATTAAGGGAAAAAATTCCACAAACTAACTTAACAAGGCACACAAGATAATTGAAATTCATTCCAAGTGACTACCTCATGAAGCTGGTTGAGAGAATGCCAAGAGTGTGCAAGGCTGTCTTCAAGGCACAGGGTGGCTACTTTCAAGAACCTCAAACATAAAAGGAGTTACCCTCCTCCTCACAGGGTAACTCACCTCCAGGTATATGGACGGGGGGTTACATCCTCCTCCTCACAGGGTAACTCACCTCCAGGTATATGGACGGAGGGGTACATCCTCCTCCTCACAGGGTAACTCACCTTCAGGTATATGGACAGAGGGGTACATCCTCCTCCTCACAGGGTAACTCACCTCCAGGTATATGGACAGAGGGGTACATCCTCCTCCTCACAGGGTAACTCACCTCAAGGTATATGGACGGGGGGTTACATTCTCCTCCAAACTTGTCCAGTAGTGCCTCTAAGTGCTCTTGGGTCAGCTTGATCATCTGTTTGATATTCCAGATCTAAGAGGACACACACACACACACACACACTTTAATTATGAACGTCACATCATACCGTTATATAGCCTAATTACATTGACAGAGATGGTGACTATAGACATTGGTCCTCGAAGTGTTCCCTATTCCCTATATAGTGCACTACTTTAGATCAGAGCCCTATTCCCTATATAGTACACTACTTTAGACCAGAGCCCTATTCCCTATATAGTACACTACTTTAGACCAGAGCCCTATTCCCTATATAGTACACTACTTTAGACCAGAACCCTATTCCCTATATAGTGCACTACTATAGACCAGAGCCCTATTCCCTATATAGTGCACTACTATAGACCAGAGCCCTATTCCCTATATAGTGCACTACTATAGACCAGAGCCCTATTCCCTATATAGTGCACTACTATAGACCAGAGCCCTATTCCCTATATAGTGCACTACTTTAGACCAGAGCCCTATTCCCTATATAGTGCACTACTTTAGACCAGGGCCCTATTCGCTATATAGTGCACTACTATAGACCAGAGCCCTATTTCCTATATAGTGCACTACTTTAGACCAGAACCCTATATAGTGCACTACTTTAGACCAGAACCCTATATAGTGCACTACTTTAGACCAGAACCCTATATAGTGCACTACTTTAGACCAGATCCCTATATAGTGCACTACTTTAGACCAGAACCCTATTCCCTATATAGTGCACTACTTTAGACCAGGGCCCTATTCCCTATATAGTGCACTACTTTAGACCAGAGCCCTATTCCCTATATAGTACACTACTTTAAACCAGAGCCCTATTCCCTATATAGTGCACTACTTTAGACCAGGGCCCTATTCCCTATATAGTGCACTACTTTAGACCAGAGCCCTATTTCCTATATAGTGCACTACTTTAGACCAGAGCCCTATTTCCTATATAGTGCACTACTTTAGACCAGAGCCCTATTCCCTATATAGTGCACTACTTTAGACCAGAGCCCTATTCCCTATATAGTACACTACTATAGACCAGAGCCCTATTTCCTATATAGTGCACTACTTTAGACCAGAGCCCTATTTCCTATATAGTGCACTACTTTAGACCAGAGCCCTATTCCCTATATAGTGCACTACTTTAGACCAGAGCCCTATTTCCTATATAGTCCACTACTATAGACCAGAGCCCTATTCCCTATATAGTGCACTACTTTAGACCAGAGCCCTATTCCCTATATAGTACACTACTATAGACCAGAGCCCTATTCCCTATATAGTACACTACTATAGACCAGAGCCCTATTCTCTATATAGTGCACTACTTTAAACCAGAGCCCTATTCCCTATATAGTACACTACTTTAGACCAGAGCCCTATTGCCTATATAGTGCACTACTTTAGACCAGAGCCCTATTCCCTATATAGTGCACTACTTTAGACCAGAGTCCTATTCCCTATATAGTACACTACTATAGACCAGAGCCCTATTCCCTACATAGTGCATTACAATAGACCAGAACCCTATTCCCTATATAGTCCACTACTATAGACCAGAGCACAGTCTACTCTCCACCCTGGAGTGCGGGGGGGGGGGGTCAGTCTCCTCTCCACCCTGGGAGAGGGGGGGGTCAGTCTCCTCTCCACCCTGGGAGAGCAGGGGGTCAGTCTCCTCTCCACCCTGGGAGAGGGGGGGGGTCAGTCTCCTCTCCACCCTGGGAGAGCAGGGGGTCAGTCTCCTCCTCCACCCTGGGAGAGGGGGGGGGGGGGGGGGTCAGTCTCCTCTCCACCCTGGGAGAGGGGGGGGGGGGGGGTCAGTCTCCTCTCCGCCCTGGGAGAGCAGGGGGTCAGTCTCCTCTCCACCCTGGGAGAGGGGGTGGGTCAGTCTCCTCTCCACCCTGGGAGAGCGGGGGGGGGGGGGGGGGTCAGTCTCCTCTCCACCCTGGGAGAGGGGGGGTCAGTTCCCACTACAGTCTCCTCTCCACCCTGGGAGAGCGGGGGTGGGTCAGTCTCCTCTCCCCTGGGAGAGCGGGGGGGTCAGTCTCCTCTCCACCCTGGGAGAGCGGGGGGGGGGGGTCAGTCTCCTCTCCACCCTGGGAGAGCGGGGGTGGGTCAGTCTCCTCTCCACCCTGGGAGAGCGGGGGGTCAGTCTCCTCTCCACCCTGGGAGCCATGTCTTCCACACAACAACCAGACAAAATGCATATACATGCATCGCTCGTCTATGTATAGACAGTATCCCACCATAACCCTGCAACACTCGTCTATGTATAGACAGTATCCCACCATAACCATGCATCACTCGTCTATGTATAGACAGTATCCCACCATAACCCTGCATCACTCGTCTATGTATAGACAGTATCCCACCATAACCCTGCATCACTCGTCTATGTATAGACAGTATCCCACCATAACCCTGCATCACTCGTCTATGTATAGACAGTATCCCACCATAACCATGCATCACTCGTCTATGTATAGACAGTATCCCACCATAACCATGCATCACTCGTCTATGTATAGACAGTATCCCACCATAACCACGCAACACTCGTCTATGTATAGACAGTATCCCACCATAACCCTGCATCACTCGTCTATGTATAGACAGTATCCCACCATAACCCTGCATCGCTCGTCTATGTATAGACAGTATCCCACCATAACCCTGCATCACTCGTCTATGTATAGACAGTATCCCACCATAACCCTGCATCACTCGTCTATGTATAGACAGTATCCCACCATAACCCTGCATCACTCGTCTATGTATAGACAGTATCCCACCATAACCCTGCATCACTCGTCTATGTATAGACAGTATCCCACCATAACCCTGCATCACTCGTCTATGTATAGACAGTATCCCACCATAACCCTGCATCACTCGTCTATGTATAGACAGTATCCCACCATAACCCTGCATCACTCGTCTATGTATAGACAGTATCCCACCATAACCCTGCATCACTCGTCTATGTAAAGACAGTATCCCACCATAACCCTGCATCACTCGTCTATGTATAGACAGTATCCCACCATAACCCTGCATCACTCGTCTATGTATAGACAGTATCCCACCATAACCCTGCATCACTCGTCTATGTATAGACAGTATCCCACCATAACCCTGCATCACTCGTCTATGTATAGACAGTATCCCACCATAACCCTGCATCACTCGTCTATGTATAGACAGTATCCCACCATAACCATGCATCACTCGTCTATGTATAGACAGTATCCCACCATAACCATGCACTCGTCTATGTATAGACAGTATCCCACCATAACCCTGCAACACTCGTCTATGTATAGACAGTATCCCACCATAACCCTGCATCACTCGTCTATGTATAGACAGTATCCCACCATAACCATGCATCACTCGTCTATGTATAGACAGTATCCCACCATAACCATGCATCACTCGTCTATGTATAGACAGTATCCCACCATAACCACGCATCACTCGTCTATGTATAGACAGTATCCCACCATAACCATGCATCACTCGTCTATGTATAGACAGTATCCCACCATAACCACGCATCACTCGTCTATGTATAGACAGTATCCCACCATAACCCTGCATCACTCGTCTATGTATAGACAGTATCCCACCATAACCCTGCATCACTCGTCTATGTATAGACAGTATCCCACCATAACCCTGCATCACTCGTCTATGTATAGACAGTATACCACCATAACCCTGCATCACTCGTCTATGTATAGACAGTATCCCACCATAACCATGCAACACTCGTCTATGTATAGACAGTATCCTACCATAACCCTGCATCACTCGTCTATGTATAGACAGTATCCCACCATAACCACCATCACTCGTCTATGTATAGACAGTATCCCACCATAACCCTGCATCACTCGTCTATGTATAGACAGTATCCCACCATAACCCTGCATCACTCGTCTATGTATAGACAGTATCCCACCATAACCATGCATCACTCGTCTATGTATAGACAGTATCCCACCATAACCCTGCATCACTCGTCTATGTATAGACAGTATCCCACCATAACCATGCATCACTCGTCTATGTATAGACAGTATCCCACCATAACAAACCAATTCCTCTTCAGGGGCTTCAGTTAGAAAGAACATGTTCTATGTGAGAAAATGCTTGATAAACCAGTGTCTCTACCGTGGGCCATGGATCCTAAAATAACCAGTCACACAAACCTTAGGGCTGTCTTGAAAAGCCCAACCAAATCGTTTCTAGCATTTTAGGGGTCTCATTGAAATGGTCTCATTGAAATGATCGTAAGAGTTTGATACTCTGATCAATCTTGAGTGGTTTGAGTACCGTACACATTCTTTATGGTCAAAAATTAATTTATAAATATATATGTAAAGTGACTTCGGAAAGTATTCAGACCCCTTGACTTTCTCTACATTTTGTTACGTTACAGCCTTATTCTAAAATGGATTTAATTTTTTTTTTTAAATACTCCGCAATCGACACACAACACCCCATAATGACATCACAATACCCCATAATGACATCACAATACCCCATAATTACATCACAATACCCCATAATGACGTCACAACACCCCATAATGACGTCACAACACCCCATAATGACATCACAATACCCCATAATGACATCACAATGCCCCATAATGACATCACAACACCCCATAATGACATCACAATACCCCATAATGACATCACAATACCCCATAATGACAAAGGCAAAACAAGTTTTTAGAAATGTATTAAAAACAAAAAACAGAAATAGCTTATTAACTTAAGTATTCAGGGATTTTGCTATGAGGCTCGAAAATGAGCTCAGGTGCATCCTGTTTCCATTGATCATCATTGAGATGTTTCTACAACTTGGAGTCCAGCTGTGGTAAATTCAATTGATTGGACATGATGTGGAAAGGCACATAACTGTCTATAAAAAAAGGACCCACAGTTGCCAGGGCATGTCAGAGCAAAAACCAAGCCATGAGGTCGATGGAATTGTCCGTAAACCTCCGAGACAGGATTGTGTTGAGGCACAGGTCTGGGGAAGGGTAGCAAAAAATGTCAGCAGCACAGAAGGTCCCCAAGTGCCCTCCCATCATTCTTAAAATGGAAGAAGTTTGGAACCACCAAGACTCTTCATAGAGCTGGCAACCCCGCCAAACTGAGCAATCAGGGTAGAAGGGCCTTGGTCTGGGAGGTGACCAAGAACCCGATGGTCACTCTGACAGCGCTCCAGAGTTCCTCTGTGGAGATAGGAGAAACTTTCAGAAGGACAACTATCTCTGCCGCACTCCACCAATCAGGCCTTTATGGTAGAGTGGCCAGACGGAAGCCACTCCTCAGTAAAAGGCACATGACAGCCCGTTTGGAGTTTGCCAAAAGGCACCTAAAGATTCTCAGACCATGAGAAACAAGATTCTCTGGTCTGATGAAAGCAAGATTGAACTGTTTGGTCTGAAGGCCAAGCGTAACATCTGGAGGAAACCTGGCACCATCCCTACGGTGAAGCATGGTGGTGGCAGCATCATGCTGTGGGGATGTTTTTCAGCAGCAGGGACTGGGAGACTAGTCAAGATTGAGGGAAAGATGAACGGAGCAAAGTACAGAGAGATCCTTGATGAAAACCTGCTCCAGAGTGCTCAGGACGCTCAGACTAGGGCGAAGGTTCACCTTCCAAAAGGACAACGACCCTAAGCACACAGATAAGACAACGCAGGAGTGGCTTCGGGACAAGTCTCTGAATGTCCTTGAGTGGCCCAGCCGGAGCCCAGACTTGAACCCGATCAAACATCTCTGGAGAGACCTGAAAACAGCTGTGCAGCGACGCTCCCCATCCAACCTGACAGAGAGGATCTGCAGAGAGGAATGGGAGAAAGTCCCACTTTTAATACGGTATGACTACTTGCATAAAAACTGTGGATAGAAACGTGAGGCCGGCGAGAACTGTTCCATGAAAATAACTCCAAATGCGCACATCATGTGTATATCTGGGGCAGGTGGCTGTGACACCTCTAGACTCTAATTGGCCTCAGTCTGGACCATGTTTTACTGTTTTGGGGCAATATGACTTGTGATCAAAAATTATAGAATTCAAATTCAATGACATTCTCTGATTCTCTGACCATTAAAAGAGATTCTCCTGTACTTTTTAGCCAGTAGTTCTGAAGGTAAACGCTCACTAGCCAATAGTGGTTCTCGATAAAATGGCGGACTACGTCACATCGGAACAGATATATGTCATTACTCTCTCCACTCTGCATCTTGATTCGTTGTCACTCAAAAGGGCGAGGGGCTGAAGCTCATTGGCTAGAAATCAAATTGCTAGGGGGCTAGCCCATGTGGGAGGAGGGGTGGAGCAGCACAGCTTCCAGAAATACTGTTGCTTTCAAACTCGGGATTCCGTGGCTAATTGAGGTAAGACTAATTCTTGCGCATAGATTATGCTTGTATGATCTACACATTGACACATCCTGCCCAAAGCTGGAGGTTTCAAAAATACTTACTAGTAGCCAAAGTTCTGGAGCCTGTCTAACTGTTCTATTTGAATTCTGTTTGATTCTATGTGCATTCTATTTGAATTCTGTTTGATTCTATTTGGATTCTATTTGAATTCTGTTTGATTCTATTTGCATTCTATTTGAATTCTGTTTGATTCTATTTGGATTCTGTTGACTGCTGAATGGGGGCCAATATTATTCACTAAGCTTGGAAGATATCCTGAAGATTTGCAGATATCCCGCGTGGACAAAATTTCAACAGACAATAAAGATATTGTATTTATTGAGAAGGCATACAATAACAGTCAAGCACTTTTGGGAAGGAGAAAGTTTAGCTACCTGAGTATACCTTTAAAAAAAATCTGACTAATTTGGCCTACTTATTGATGTAATTACCTGGATCCCAGGTGAATTGGTTTATGAGTTCTACTGTAACCAGAGAAACCACTAGTATCAACAGCAGGTTACTCAAGGTCCCAAAGTTAAGCTGACAGGGAATTGATTGAGGATTTTGGTTTGGCTAGTTGCACAATTTACAACTTTTTCTATTTGACTAATGATGCAATTGTGATTTTGGCATTAATTTATATTATGGTCAATTGGATACGTTTGATATGTCACTCACAAAATACCTTTTGACTGTTGCATCATGTTCTTTATTTGAATTGCACGTCTTCGATACAGGCCTTCTTGCATTGAAAGCAAAAATATGTTTTTAAATAGCTGTTGAAAAATGTTTTAACTTTACATAAATGTAACGTTAGCTAGGAGCATATCATTTGAGCCATGATGATGGAAGAGGCCTAGCTTAGTGTATAGCTATTAATATTCGTGCGCTAATAATTCTGCATGAACCTCCATAACATTGGATCTATAATGTAAAATAATGTACATTTTATCAACCAAAACAAAGCCGATCTTTGCACAGACATATCAGCTCCCGTCGACAGCCCACGATGGGGTTCTCTGCATCGAATTGACGAAAATCCCTGATGAATTGTTCATAAATATCAATACAAGTTTGTCCGTTAGCTATATCGATATAAAACGATGTATTATCAAGCCGTACGCGGTAGATCGTTGAAGTCAAACGGTGCCAGGTAGCGAACAGAGAGCTGGGATGCAGCCGCCGCAGAGAGAGAGAGAGAGAGAGAGAGAGAGAGACCTGCTGGAGAGAGAAAAAAAACTCGAAAACCAAATGAAATATAGGCAGGCCTGAAATAAACACTGCCGTCAGCGTACTATTACACAAATCTAACGTGATCGATGTAGTCTAACGCAAAATGTACCTTAAGGAATAACGGCAAATACAAAGAGGACGAAGGACACGTTAGTGATGGAAATCATTTTCATTTTAGTGCATCATCTCGCCCCCTGCAATGCATCCCCACGATCCATATTACAGCCGGTGTTTCCTAAAGATCCCCATCCAGCAACCTCCACTCGGTACCCCCGTCTCGCCATGCCCAGCTTCACCCCCGTCTCCCCGGTCCATACCTCCTCGTCCTGCGGACATTCCGGGATCCCCACCGAACAGGCGGGGTCCAGGCAGGCTCCCAGCTCCTCCAGTCCCCGCTCCCGCTCCGGGTCTCGGTCCATCGTGTCACCGTTGAAGACGGGCGGTGGGGACTCGGCGTTACTCAACGCCGCCATTTTAAACTGCGATCAGCTGAGTGGAAAATAATCGAGGAGAGGAGACAGGAGGGGGAGACAGATTCAAGAAATGTAGCTAGCTGGCTAGTAAAGCACCGGGATGTGATGGTTTTGGGGTACACGAGGAAATCAGGGTACCACTTTCCTCCGTTCTGTGTCAGTGACTATTTCTATTGTTTTATCATGTCAATAACGAGTATTTAATTTGTTTCAGTGACCGCATTTGATTTTGTTTACTGATTAGTAGCTTACAACTGCATCAAGTGCACCTGCAAAATGAAACGCAACCAAATACAAAACACATTAACCACAAAACAAATGTATAGCACCAACCTTTGTAGGTCTACCATCATACACAGACAGGCTAACCAAACCCGAGCTGAGATTTTAACTCCAGTAGTTAAAATCTCAGCTAGACCAGAGAGGTAAAAAGGCGAACAGAGAGGGCTAAAATTGTTTCGTCCGCTAGGCGACGAGTATTTATAATGGAGACCAACGTAGCCACAGGAAAAGGGGAAACCAGTGAAGAACAAACACCATTGTAAATACAACCCATATTTATGTATATTTATTGTCCCTTTAACTATTTATACATCGTTACAACACCGTATATATACATAATATGACATCTGAAATGTATTTATTATTTTGGAACTTCTGTGACTGTAATGTTTACTGTTCATTTGTATTGTTTATTTCACTTTTGTTTATTATCTACTTCACTTGCTTTGGCAATGTAAACACACGTTTCCCATGCCAATAAAGCTCCTTAAATTGAAATTGAAATTGATTTTCTCTACTCTGTCAGAGATACGAAGCAGAGACAGATCCTTAACAAGTACAGGCTGAGTGACCTCCGATTGACATAGAATCTGGGCAGACATTAAAAGACATGGCGACCCAAAGAGGAGCGTGTATGTGGTCACTGCACGACAGGGGAGGTAGAGACAGAGATGCACTTTCTCCTTTACTGTGAGAAATATAATCCTCGCCAAGAGATTCATTATTCGTAGAAATTACTACCTTTATTCCACATTTGATCTTATTAAAAGGAAAAACAACAAATACTCATAGGTGAATGAAGGAGCAACGACTCCTCTTGCATAATAATTTTGCACGCCCAATTTTTCAGTTTTTGATTTGTTAAAAAAGTTTGAAATATCCAATAAATGTCGTTCCACTTCATGATTGTGTCCCACTTGTTGTTGATTCTTCACAAAAAAAAATACAGTTTTATATCTTTATGTTTGAAGCCTGAAATGTGGCAAAAGGTCGCAAAGTTCAAGGGGACCGAATACTTTCGCAAGGCACTGTATTTGCCTCCCAAAGCCTGGGAGACGTTGAATAATTAACTTAATTATTATTAGGGTTGTGATTATTATGCCTAATAGTGGTACGAGTAGTTGGGGTGATGGTAATGATATCCGTTTAATTAATGATGGTGGTGGTGGTGGTGGTATAGTATTGTTGATAATTAATGATGGTTGTGGTAGTGGTGGTATAGTATTGTTGATAATTAATGATGGTTGTGGTAGTGGTGGTATAGTATTGTTGATAATTAATGATGGTTGTGGTAGTGGTGGTGGTGGTGGTATAGTATTGTTGATAATTAATGATGGTTGTGGTAGTGGTGGTGGTGGTGGTATAGTATTGTTGATAATTAATGATGGTTGTGGTAGTGGTGGTATAGTATTGTTGATAATTAATGATGGTTGTGGTGGTGGTGGTGGTATAGTATTGTTGATAATTAATGATGGTTGTGGTGGTAGTGGTGGTATAGTATTGTTGATAATTAATGATGGTTGTGGTGGTAGTGGTATAGTATTGTTGATAATTAATGATGGTTGTGGTGGTAGTGGTGGTATAGTATTGTTGATAATTAATGATGGTTGTGGTGGTGGTGGTATAGTATTGTTGATAATTAATGATAATTAATTAATGATAATTAATGATAATTAATGATGGTTGTGGTAGTGGTGGTATAGTATTGTTGATAATTAATGATGGTTGTGGTGGTAGTGGTGGTATAGTATTGTTGATAATTAATGATGGTTGTGGTAGTGGTGGTGGTATAGTATTGTTGATAATTAATGATGGTTGTGGTAGTGGTGGTGGTATAGTATTGTTGATAATTAATGATGGTTGTGGTAGTGGTGGTATAGTATTGTTGATAATGAATGATGGTTGTGGTAGTGGTGGTATAGTATTGTTGATAATTAATGATGGTTGTGGTGGTGGTGGTGGTATAGTATTGTTGATAATTAATGATGGTTGTGGTAGTGGTGGTGGTATAGTATTGTTGATAATTAATGATGGTTGTGGTAGTGGTGGTATAGTATTGTTGATAATTAATTATGGTTGTGGTGGTGGTGGTGGTGGTATAGTATTGTTGATAATTAATGATGGTTGTGGTAGTGGTGGTATAGTATTGTTGATAATTAATGATGGTTGTGGTGGTGGTGGTATAGTATTGTTGATAATTAATGATGGTTGTGGCAGTTGTGGTATAGTATTGTTGATAATTAATGATGGTTGTGGTGGTGGTGGTATAGTATTGTTGATAATTAATGATGGTTGTGGTAGTGGTGGTATAGTATTGTTGATAATTAATGATGGTTGTGGTGGTGGTGGTGGTGGTATAGTATTGTTGATAATTAATGATGGTTGTGGTGGTGGTGGTGGTATAGTATTGTTGATAATTAATGATGGTTGTGGTAGTGGTGGTATAGTATTGTTGATAATTAATGATGGTTGTGGTAGTGGTGGTATAGTATTGTTGATAATTAATGATGGTTGTGGTGGTGGTGGTGGTGGTATAGTATTGTTGATAATTAATGATAGTTGTGGTAGTGGTGGTATAGTATTGTTGATAATTAATGATAGTTGTGGTAGTGGTGGTATAGTATTGTTGATCATTAATGATGGTTGTGGTAGTGGTGGTATAGTATTGTTGATAATTAATGATGGTTGTGGTAGTGGTGGTATAGTATTGTTGATAATTAATGATGGTTGTGGTAGTGGTGGTATAGTATTGTTGATAATTAATGATGGTTGTGGTAGTGGTGGTATAGTATTGTTGATAATTAATGATAGTTGTGGTGGTGGTGGTATAGTATTGTTGATAATTAATGATGGTTGTGGTAGTGGTGGTATAGTATTGTTGATAATTAATGATGGTTGTGGTGGTGGTGGTGGTGGTATAGTATTGTTGATAATTAATGATAGTTGTGGTAGTGGTGGTATAGTATTGTTGATAATTAATGATAGTTGTGGTGGTGGTGGTGGTATAGTATTGTTGATAATTAATGATGGTTGTGGTAGTGGTGGTATAGTATTGTTGATAATTAATGATAGTTGTGGTGGTATAGTATTGTTGAAATTGAATGATGGTTGTGGTGGTGGTGGTATAGTATTGTTGATAATTAATGATGGTTGTGGTGGTGGTGGTATAGTATTGTTGATAATTAATGATGGTTGTGGTAGTGGTGGTATAGTATTGTTGATAATTAATGATGGTTGTGGTGGTGGTGGTATAGTATTGTTGATAATTAATGATGGTTGTGGTAGTGGTGGTGGTGGTGGTATAGTATTGTTGATAATTAATGATGGTTGTGGTGGTAGTGGTGGTATAGTATTGTTGATAATTAATGATGGTTGTGGTGGTAGTGGTATAGTATTGTTGATAATTAATGATGGTTGTGGTGGTAGTGGTGGTATAGTATTGTTGATAATTAATGATGGTTGTGGTGGTGGTGGTATAGTATTGTTGATAATTAATGATAATTAATTAATGATAATTAATGATAATTAATGATGGTTGTGGTAGTGGTGGTATAGTATTGTTGATAATTAATGATGGTTGTGGTGGTAGTGGTGGTATAGTATTGTTGATAATTAATGATGGTTGTGGTAGTGGTGGTGGTATAGTATTGTTGATAATTAATGATGGTTGTGGTAGTGGTGGTGGTATAGTATTGTTGATAATTAATGATGGTTGTGGTAGTGGTGGTATAGTATTGTTGATAATGAATGATGGTTGTGGTAGTGGTGGTATAGTATTGTTGATAATTAATGATGGTTGTGGTGGTGGTGGTGGTATAGTATTGTTGATAATTAATGATGGTTGTGGTAGTGGTGGTGGTATAGTATTGTTGATAATTAATGATGGTTGTGGTAGTGGTGGTATAGTATTGTTGATAATTAATTATGGTTGTGGTGGTGGTGGTGGTGGTATAGTATTGTTGATAATTAATGATGGTTGTGGTAGTGGTGGTATAGTATTGTTGATAATTAATGATGGTTGTGGTGGTGGTGGTATAGTATTGTTGATAATTAATGATGGTTGTGGCAGTTGTGGTATAGTATTGTTGATAATTAATGATGGTTGTGGTGGTGGTGGTATAGTATTGTTGATAATTAATGATGGTTGTGGTAGTGGTGGTATAGTATTGTTGATAATTAATGATGGTTGTGGTGGTGGTGGTGGTGGTATAGTATTGTTGATAATTAATGATGGTTGTGGTGGTGGTGGTGGTATAGTATTGTTGATAATTAATGATGGTTGTGGTAGTGGTGGTATAGTATTGTTGATAATTAATGATGGTTGTGGTAGTGGTGGTATAGTATTGTTGATAATTAATGATGGTTGTGGTGGTGGTGGTGGTGGTATAGTATTGTTGATAATTAATGATAGTTGTGGTAGTGGTGGTATAGTATTGTTGATAATTAATGATAGTTGTGGTAGTGGTGGTATAGTATTGTTGATCATTAATGATGGTTGTGGTAGTGGTGGTATAGTATTGTTGATAATTAATGATGGTTGTGGTAGTGGTGGTATAGTATTGTTGATAATTAATGATGGTTGTGGTAGTGGTGGTATAGTATTGTTGATAATTAATGATGGTTGTGGTAGTGGTGGTATAGTATTGTTGATAATTAATGATAGTTGTGGTGGTGGTGGTATAGTATTGTTGATAATTAATGATGGTTGTGGTAGTGGTGGTATAGTATTGTTGATAATTAATGATGGTTGTGGTGGTGGTGGTGGTGGTATAGTATTGTTGATAATTAATGATAGTTGTGGTAGTGGTGGTATAGTATTGTTGATAATTAATGATAGTTGTGGTGGTGGTGGTGGTATAGTATTGTTGATAATTAATGATGGTTGTGGTAGTGGTGGTATAGTATTGTTGATAATTAATGATAGTTGTGGTGGTATAGTATTGTTGAAATTGAATGATGGTTGTGGTGGTGGTGGTATAGTATTGTTGATAATTAATGATGGTTGTGGTGGTGGTGGTATAGTATTGTTGATAATTAATGATGGTTGTGGTAGTGGTGGTATAGTATTGTTGATAATTAATGATGGTTGTGGTGGTGGTGGTATAGTATTGTTGATAATTAATGATGGTTGTGGTTGTGGTGGTATAGTATTGTTGATAATTAATGATAGTTGTGGTGGTATAGTATTGTTGAAATTGAATGATGGTTGTGGTGGTGGTGGTATAGTATTGTTGATAATTAATGATGGTTGTGGTGGTGGTGGTATAGTATTGTTGATAATGAATGATGGTTGTGGTAGTGGTGGTATAGTATTGTTGATAATTAATGATAGTTGTGGTTGTGGTGGTATAGTATTGTTGATAATTAATGATGGTTGTGGCAGTTGTGGTATAGTATTGTTGATAATTAATGATGGTTGTGGTGGTGGTGGTATAGTATTGTTGATAATTAATGATGGTTGTGGTTGTGGTGGTATAGTATTGTTGATCATTAATGATGGTTGTGGTAGTGGTGGTATAGTATTGTTGATAATTAATTATGGTTGTGGTAGTGGTGGTATAGTATTGTTGATAATTAATGATAGTTGTGGTGGTGGTGGTATAGTATTGTTGATAATTAATGATGGTTGTGGTAGTGGTGGTATAGTATTGTTGATAATTAATGATAGTTGTGGTAGTGGTGGTGGTGGTGGTATAGTATTGTTGATAATTAATGATGGTTGTGGTAGTGGTGGTATAGTATTGTTGATAATTAATGATAGTTGTGGTAGTGGTGGTATAGTATTGTTGATAATTAATGATGGTTGTGGTGGTGGTGGTGGTGGTATAGTATTGTTGATAATTAATGATGGTTGTGGTGGTGGTGGTGGTATAGTATTGTTGATAATTAATGATGGTTGTGGTAGTGGTGGTATAGTATTGTTGATAATTAATGATGGTTGTGGTAGTGGTGGTATAGTATTGTTGATAATTAATGATGGTTGTGGTGGTGGTGGTGGTGGTATAGTATTGTTGATAATTAATGATAGTTGTGGTAGTGGTGGTATAGTATTGTTGATAATTAATGATAGTTGTGGTAGTGGTGGTATAGTATTGTTGATCATTAATGATGGTTGTGGTAGTGGTGGTATAGTATTGTTGATAATTAATGATGGTTGTGGTAGTGGTGGTATAGTATTGTTGATAATTAATGATAGTTGTGGTAGTGGTGGTATAGTATTGTTGATAATTAATGATAGTTGTGGTAGTGGTGGTATAGTATTGTTGATAATTAATGATAGTTGTGGTGGTGGTGGTATAGTATTGTTGATAATTAATGATGGTTGTGGTAGTGGTGGTATAGTATTGTTGATAATTAATGATGGTTGTGGTGGTGGTGGTGGTGGTATAGTATTGTTGATAATTAATGATAGTTGTGGTAGTGGTGGTATAGTATTGTTGATAATTAATGATAGTTGTGGTGGTGGTGGTGGTATAGTATTGTTGATAATTAATGATGGTTGTGGTAGTGGTGGTATAGTATTGTTGATAATTAATGATAGTTGTGGTGGTATAGTATTGTTGAAATTGAATGATGGTTGTGGTGGTGGTGGTATAGTATTGTTGATAATTAATGATGGTTGTGGTGGTGGTGGTATAGTATTGTTGATAATTAATGATGGTTGTGGTAGTGGTGGTATAGTATTGTTGATAATTAATGATGGTTGTGGTGGTGGTGGTATAGTATTGTTGATAATTAATGATGGTTGTGGTTGTGGTGGTATAGTATTGTTGATAATTAATGATAGTTGTGGTGGTATAGTATTGTTGAAATTGAATGATGGTTGTGGTGGTGGTGGTATAGTATTGTTGATAATTAATGATGGTTGTGGTGGTGGTGGTATAGTATTGTTGATAATGAATGATGGTTGTGGTAGTGGTGGTATAGTATTGTTGATAATTAATGATAGTTGTGGTTGTGGTGGTATAGTATTGTTGATAATTAATGATGGTTGTGGCAGTTGTGGTATAGTATTGTTGATAATTAATGATGGTTGTGGTGGTAGTTGTGGTATAGTATTGTTGATAATTAATGATGGTTGTGGTGGTGGTGGTATAGTATTGTTGATAATTAATGATGGTTGTGGTGGTGGTGGTATAGTATTGTTGATAATTAATGATAATTAATTAATGATAATTAATGATAATTAATGATGGTTGTGGTAGTGGTGGTATAGTATTGTTGATAATTAATGATGGTTGTGGTGGTAGTGGTGGTATAGTATTGTTGATAATTAATGATGGTTGTGGTAGTGGTGGTGGTATAGTATTGTTGATAATTAATGATGGTTGTGGTAGTGGTGGTGGTATAGTATTGTTGATAATTAATGATGGTTGTGGTAGTGGTGGTATAGTATTGTTGATAATGAATGATGGTTGTGGTAGTGGTGGTATAGTATTGTTGATAATTAATGATGGTTGTGGTGGTGGTGGTGGTATAGTATTGTTGATAATTAATGATGGTTGTGGTAGTGGTGGTGGTATAGTATTGTTGATAATTAATGATGGTTGTGGTAGTGGTGGTATAGTATTGTTGATAATTAATTATGGTTGTGGTGGTGGTGGTGGTGGTATAGTATTGTTGATAATTAATGATGGTTGTGGTAGTGGTGGTATAGTATTGTTGATAATTAATGATGGTTGTGGTGGTGGTGGTATAGTATTGTTGATAATTAATGATGGTTGTGGCAGTTGTGGTATAGTATTGTTGATAATTAATGATGGTTGTGGTGGTGGTGGTATAGTATTGTTGATAATTAATGATGGTTGTGGTAGTGGTGGTATAGTATTGTTGATAATTAATGATGGTTGTGGTGGTGGTGGTGGTGGTATAGTATTGTTGATAATTAATGATGGTTGTGGTGGTGGTGGTGGTATAGTATTGTTGATAATTAATGATGGTTGTGGTAGTGGTGGTATAGTATTGTTGATAATTAATGATGGTTGTGGTAGTGGTGGTATAGTATTGTTGATAATTAATGATGGTTGTGGTGGTGGTGGTGGTATAGTATTGTTGATAATTAATGATAGTTGTGGTAGTGGTGGTATAGTATTGTTGATAATTAATGATAGTTGTGGTAGTGGTGGTATAGTATTGTTGATCATTAATGATGGTTGTGGTAGTGGTGGTATAGTATTGTTGATAATTAATGATGGTTGTGGTAGTGGTGGTATAGTATTGTTGATAATTAATGATGGTTGTGGTAGTGGTGGTATAGTATTGTTGATAATAAATGATGGTTGTGGTAGTGGTGGTATAGTATTGTTGATAATTAATGATAGTTGTGGTGGTGGTGGTATAGTATTGTTGATAATTAATGATGGTTGTGGTAGTGGTGGTATAGTATTGTTGATAATTAATGATGGTTGTGGTGGTGGTGGTGGTGGTATAGTATTGTTGATAATTAATGATAGTTGTGGTAGTGGTGGTATAGTATTGTTGATAATTAATGATAGTTGTGGTGGTGGTGGTGGTATAGTATTGTTGATAATTAATGATGGTTGTGGTAGTGGTGGTATAGTATTGTTGATAATTAATGATAGTTGTGGTGGTATAGTATTGTTGAAATTGAATGATGGTTGTGGTGGTGGTGGTATAGTATTGTTGATAATTAATGATGGTTGTGGTGGTGGTGGTATAGTATTGTTGATAATTAATGATGGTTGTGGTAGTGGTGGTATAGTATTGTTGATAATTAATGATGGTTGTGGTGGTGGTGGTATAGTATTGTTGATAATTAATGATGGTTGTGGTTGTGGTGGTATAGTATTGTTGATAATTAATGATAGTTGTGGTGGTATAGTATTGTTGAAATTGAATGATGGTTGTGGTGGTGGTGGTATAGTATTGTTGATAATTAATGATGGTTGTGGTGGTGGTGGTATAGTATTGTTGATAATGAATGATGGTTGTGGTAGTGGTGGTATAGTATTGTTGATAATTAATGATAGTTGTGGTTGTGGTGGTATAGTATTGTTGATCATTAATGATGGTTGTGGCAGTTGTGGTATAGTATTGTTGATAATTAATGATGGTTGTGGTGGTGGTGGTATAGTATTGTTGATAATTAATGATGGTTGTGGTTGTGGTGGTATAGTATTGTTGATCATTAATGATGGTTGTGGTAGTGGTGGTATAGTATTGTTGATAATTAATGATGGTTGTGGTAGTGGTGGTATAGTATTGTTGATAATTAATGATAGTTGTGGTGGTGGTGGTATAGTATTGTTGATAATTAATGATGGTTGTGGTAGTGGTGGTATAGTATTGTTGATAATTAATGATAGTTGTGGTAGTGGTGGTGGTGGTGGTATAGTATTGTTGATAATTAATGATGGTTGTGGTAGTGGTGGTATAGTATTGTTGATAATTAATGATAGTTGTGGTAGTGGTGGTATAGTATTGTTGATAATTAATGATGGTTGTGGTGGTGGTGGTGGTGGTATAGTATTGTTGATAATTAATGATGGTTGTGGTGGTGGTGGTGGTATAGTATTGTTGATAATTAATGATGGTTGTGGTAGTGGTGGTATAGTATTGTTGATAATTAATGATGGTTGTGGTAGTGGTGGTATAGTATTGTTGATAATTAATGATGGTTGTGGTGGTGGTGGTGGTGGTATAGTATTGTTGATAATTAATGATAGTTGTGGTAGTGGTGGTATAGTATTGTTGATAATTAATGATAGTTGTGGTAGTGGTGGTATAGTATTGTTGATCATTAATGATGGTTGTGGTAGTGGTGGTATAGTATTGTTGATAATTAATGATGGTTGTGGTAGTGGTGGTATAGTATTGTTGATAATTAATGATGGTTGTGGTAGTGGTGGTATAGTATTGTTGATAATTAATGATGGTTGTGGTAGTGGTGGTATAGTATTGTTGATAATTAATGATAGTTGTGGTGGTGGTGGTATAGTATTGTTGATAATTAATGATGGTTGTGGTAGTGGTGGTATAGTATTGTTGATAATTAATGATGGTTGTGGTGGTGGTGGTGGTGGTATAGTATTGTTGATAATTAATGATAGTTGTGGTAGTGGTGGTATAGTATTGTTGATAATTAATGATAGTTGTGGTGGTGGTGGTGGTATAGTATTGTTGATAATTAATGATGGTTGTGGTAGTGGTGGTATAGTATTGTTGATAATTAATGATAGTTGTGGTGGTATAGTATTGTTGAAATTGAATGATGGTTGTGGTGGTGGTGGTATAGTATTGTTGATAATTAATGATGGTTGTGGTGGTGGTGGTATAGTATTGTTGATAATTAATGATGGTTGTGGTAGTGGTGGTATAGTATTGTTGATAATTAATGATGGTTGTGGTGGTGGTGGTATAGTATTGTTGATAATTAATGATGGTTGTGGTTGTGGTGGTATAGTATTGTTGATAATTAATGATAGTTGTGGTGGTATAGTATTGTTGAAATTGAATGATGGTTGTGGTGGTGGTGGTATAGTATTGTTGATAATTAATGATGGTTGTGGTGGTGGTGGTATAGTATTGTTGATAATGAATGATGGTTGTGGTAGTGGTGGTATAGTATTGTTGATAATTAATGATAGTTGTGGTTGTGGTGGTATAGTATTGTTGATAATTAATGATGGTTGTGGCAGTTGTGGTATAGTATTGTTGATAATTAATGATGGTTGTGGTGGTGGTGGTATAGTATTGTTGATAATTAATGATGGTTGTGGTTGTGGTGGTATAGTATTGTTGATAATTAATGATAGTTGTGGTAGTGGTGGTGGTGGTGGTATAGTATTGTTGATAATTAATGATGGTTGTGGTAGTGGTGGTATAGTATTGTTGATAATTAATGATAGTTGTGGTAGTGGTGGTATAGTATTGTTGATAATTAATGATGGTTGTGGTGGTGGTGGTATAGTATTGTTGATAATTAATGATGGTTGTGGTTGTGGTGGTATAGTATTGTTGATAATTAATGATGGTTGTGGTATTGGTGGTATAGTATTGTTGATAATTAATGATGGTTGTGGTGGTGGTGGTATAGTATTGTTGATAATTAATGATGGTTGTGGTAGTGGTGGTATAGTATTGTTGATAATTAATGATGGTTGTGGTTGTGGTGGTATAGTATTGTTGATAATTAATGATGGTTGTGGTAGTGGTGGTATAGTATTGTTGATAATTAATGATGGTTGTGGTAGTGGTGGTATAGTATTGTTGATAATTAATGATGGTTGTGGTAGTGGTGGTATAGTATTGTTGATAATTAATGATGGTTGTGGTGGTATAGTATTGTTGATAATTAATGATGGTTGTGGTAGTGGTGGTATATTATTGTTGATAATTAATGATAGTTGTGGTGGTGGTGGTATAGTATTGTTGATAATTAATGATGGTTGTGGTAGTGGTGGTATAGTATTGTTGATAATTAATGATAGTTGTGGTAGTGGTGGTATAGTATTGTTGATAATTAATGATGGTTGTGGTAGTGGTGGTATAGTATTGTTGATAATTAATGATAGTTGTGGTAGTGGTGGTATAGTATTGTTGATAATTAATGATGGTTGTGGTGGTGGTGGTATAGTATTGTTGATAATTAATGATGGTTGTGGTTGTGGTGGTATAGTATTGTTGATAATTAATGATGGTTGTGGTATTGGTGGTATAGTATTGTTGATAATTAATGATGGTTGTGGTGGTGGTGGTATAGTATTGTTGATAATTAATGATGGTTGTGGTAGTGGTGGTATAGTATTGTTGATAATTAATGATGGTTGTGGTTGTGGTGGTATAGTATTGTTGATAATTAATGATGGTTGTGGTAGTGGTGGTATAGTATTGTTGATAATTAATGATGGTTGTGGTAGTGGTGGTATAGTATTGTTGATAATTAATGATGGTTGTGGTAGTGGTGGTATAGTATTGTTGATAATTAATGATGGTTGTGGTGGTATAGTATTGTTGATAATTAATGATGGTTGTGGTAGTGGTGGTATAGTATTGTTGATAATTAATGATAGTTGTGGTAGTGGTGGCATAGTATTGTTGATAATTAATGATGGTTGTGGTAGTGGTGGTATAGTATTGTTGATAATTAATGATGGTTGTGGTTGTGGTGGTATAGTATTGTTGATAATTAATGATGGTTGTGGTAGTGGTGGTATAGTATTGTTGATAATTAATGATGGTTGTGGTAGTGGTGGTATAGTATTGTTGATAATTAATGATGGTTGTGGTAGTGGTGGTATAGTATTGTATTAGTCATGGTGATGCTAGTGGTAGTACTGATGTAATGGTGAGTTAGTTATAGTTTCATTTTCCATTTTTAGCTTTTTTTCATTCCTATTATTTATTATTTATCTACTATTAACTGTTACCATTTAATTATTTTTATTATTTATTACCATTTGATATTATTATTCTGCATTATTTTATTACAATTTATATTGTATACACTGTTGCCTGGGCAATATTGACGCAATGTTTTTCATGCCAATAAAGCAGCTTGGATTTGAATTTGATTTGACTAACCTAACGTAAAATAATGAGAATGAGTGTCGACTTTTGGTCAACAAAAAAGTGAAATGGCTTATTTGCTTCGTGAGGCTTATTTGATTGAATAGAAGACTTGTCATGTTTAGGTTGTTACGAGCGCGCTGATATAAGTAGAACACGTGACATCCCGGCAACTTTGAGAAAAAAAAACACTTCATATCAGTTTATCCCGGTTCTTGACAGTCCTGTTCACGAGTCGTCTCACTCTCCACGTAATTACAGACAGGTGACGTCAGGAACCCCTCATCGAATATTCAACAAAATATTCAAATAGACTAGATGTATCCACCAATCCGAAGAGAGGAGGGAGCGTGACAGGCAGTCTTCCACCGCTCTATGGACAACAGTTTCCATTGTCAGGGTGGAGACATACAGTAGGCATCTCTTCCATTTTATCTGAATCTCTGGGTAAATCAAACTGCAGGTTTAATCTGTAGGCAAGTCAACCCTGCCAATTATACTGAACAAAAATATAAACACAACATGAAACAATTTAAATGATTTTACCCAGTTGCAGTTTATGTAAGGAAATCAGTCAATTTAAATAAATAAATTAGGCACTAATCTATAAATTTCACGACTAGGAAGAAAGACATGCATCTGTTGGTCACAGAAACCGTAAATAAAAGGTAGGGGTGTGGATCAGAAAACCGGTCAGTATCTGCTGTCACCACCATTTGTCTCATGCAGCGCGACACATCTCCTTCACACAGAGTTGATCAGGCCGTCAATTGTGGCCTGTTGGAATGTTGTCCCACTCCTCTTCAACGGCTGTTGCGAAGTTGCTGGATATTGGGCGGGAACTGGAACACGCTGTCGTACACGTCAATCCAGAGCATCCCAAACATGCTCAATATGGGTGACATGTCTGGTGAGTCTGCAGGCCATGGAAGAACTGGGACATTTTCAGGTTCCAGGAATTGTGTAGAGATCCTAGTGACATGGGGCCGTTCATTATCATGCTGAAACATGGGGTAATGGAAGACGAATGGCATGACAATGGGCCTCAGGATCTTGTCACCGAATCTCTGTGCGTTTAAATTGCCTTCGATAAAATTGTCCGTAGATTATGCCTACCCATACCATAACCCAACCACCACCTTGAGGCACTTTGTTCACAACAATGACATCAGCAAACCGCTTGCACACACAACACCATACACGTGGTTGTGAGGTAGCAAGGCCAGTTGGATGTACTGCCAAATTCTCTAAAACGACATTGGAGGTGGCTTATGGTAGAGAAATAAACATTAAATTCTCTGGCAACAGCTCTGGTGGACCTTCCAGCAGTCAACATGCCAATTGCACGCTCCCTCAAAACTTGAGAAATCTCTGGCATTGTGTTGTGTAACAAAACGGCACATTTTAGAGGGGCATTTGTCTCCAGCACAAGGTGCACCTGTGTAACAAATCATTCCGTTTAATCAGCTTCTTGATATGCCACTCCTGTCAGGTGGATGTGTTCTCAGTAAAGGAGAACTGTTCACTAACAGCGATGTAAACACGTGAGTCTAACATTGGAAAGAAATCAGCTTTTTGTGCGTCTGGAACATTTATGGGATCTTTTATTTCTGCTCATGGAACCAAAACATTACATATTGTGTTTATATTTTTGTTCAGTGTAGAAGGGCTGCATCTCCTCATCCCTCCTTTGACCCTGGGACACACCATCTGAGTGCACACCAGGGGGGGGGGACATAGTCAAAAACACATCTTACAAGTCCTATCTGCACGTACTGAAACCTATCATTGGGGTTATGTTAAATGTATTAAATTGGACATAATCAAGATTATGGTTCTGGTTTAACTGCCATGGTGTTAAATGAGTGTTCTGGTCTCATGATGAGCAACCAGAAGAGACCAGCTCTCTGGGACAGAGGATATTACACAGAGAGAGAGAGAGGCAGCGAGAGAGAGAGAGAGAGAGGCAGCGAGAGATACAGAGAGAGAGAGAGGCAGCGAGAGATACAGAGAGAGAGAGAGGCAGCGAGAGATACAGAGAGAGAGACAGCGAGGACAGAGAGTGAGGACAGAGAGACAGCGAGGACAGAGAGCGAGAGACAGACAGTGAGGACAAAGAGACAGCGAGAGATACAGAGAGAGAGAGACAGCGAGGACAGAGAGACAGACAGCGAGGACAGAGAGAGACAGCAAGGACAGAGATAGAGAGAGAGAGACCGCGAGGACAGAGAGAGAGACAGCGAGGACAGAGAGAGACAGCGAGGACAGAGAGAGAGACAGCGAGGACAGAGAGAGAGACAGCGAGGACAGAGAGAGAGACAGCGAGGACAGAGAGAGAGACAGCGAGGACAGAGAGAGAGACAGCGAGGACAGAGAGAGAGACAGCGAGGACAGAGAGAGAGACAGCGAGGACAGAGAGAGGAGCCCAGTAATATCAGTGTTCTTCCCAAATGCCACCCTGTTCCTTTTATAGAAAGGTGCACTACATAGGGAATAGGGCCCTGGTCTAAAGTAGTGTACTATATAGGGAATAGGGCTCTGGTCTATAGTAGTGCACTATATAGGGAATAGGGCTCTGGTCTAAAGTAGTGCACTACATAGGGAATAGGGCTCTGGTCTATAGTAGTGCACTACATAGGGAATAGGGTTCTGGTCTAAAGTAGTGCACTATGTAGGGAATAGGGCTCTGGTCTATAGTAGTGCACTATATAGGGAATAGGGCTCTGGTCTATAGTAGTGTACTACGTAGGGAATAGGGCTCTGGTCTAAAGTAGTTCACTATGTAGGGAATAGGGCTCTGGTCTAAAGTAGTGTACTATATAGGGAATAGGGCTCTGGTCTAAAGTAGTGTACTATGTAGGGAATAGGGCTCTGGTCTAAAGTAGTGTACTATATAGGGAATAGGGCTCTGGTCTATAGTAGTGCACTACATAGGGAATAGGGCTCTGGTCTATAGTAGTGTACTACATAGGGAATAGGGCTCTGGTCTATAGTAGTGCACTACATAGGGAATAGGGCTCTGGTCTATAGTAGTGTACTACATAGGGAGTAGGGCTCTGGTCTATAGTAGTGCACTATATAGGGAATAGGGCTCTGGTCTAAAGTAGTGTACTATATAGGGAATAGGGCTCTGGTCTAAAGTAGTGCACTATATAGGGAATAGGGCTCTGGTCTAAAGTAGTGCACTACATAGGGAATAGGGTGGACGTACCCAGTCAGTCTCTGGACACTACACCAGTACAAGACCCACTACATGTGTATCAAGGTGGTCTGGCTCTCCATTCATATCTCCCGTCAGATAGGACTAATGATTAGAAATATAATGAATAGAACCGGACTCTCCATTCACATCTCCCGTCAGATAGGACTAATGATTAGAAATATAATGAATAGAACCGGACTCTCCATTCATATCTCCTGTCAGATAGGACTAAATGAATAGAAATATAATGAATAGAACTGGCATCTATCCAGTTGAGCCGATAGGAGAAATACAGATCACTTGAAAAACTGGCCATCAATTCATAAAGAGAACAGATCAGGTTTTTAATGGGTTTCCTGTAGTTACACCAAGTCCCTAGTAACAACATGGTATAACACAGTATTTGCATGGCAATAAACCAGTCACAAACTGGAGAGTCACATTTCAGCAGATTTCTTTTCAGGATTTTATTCATGACAGCTGGTGTTACTCAGAACAGATGTAAAACACCAGCATTGTCTCAGTCAATAGGAACATACCAGCATCACAGTTCTATGTACTGATGCCCTCCAGATCTCCTTCACCCGTTCACTGTACAGAGACTATGAGAACAGAAAGCTGATAACAACGTGGACACAAGGGAAACCTCTCGTCAAGCAATGAACAGAAAGGCTTTATGTACCAAACACACAGCGGTCAAAGACTGGTCACTTGTCAGACAGGATCTCCTGTGATGGGGTCATGAAAGGATCCTCTCAACACACATCATTAGCTGTTCCAAGGATCCATTCATTATGAACATCCTGAGTGGGGGTCACATGTTACCGTTGTGAACACAGTTAGGGAGGCCATTCCTCTGGTGTCCCAAAGCAAACGAGGACTGTTGTGATTCCCCCCATAGGTCCTATATGACAGGGCAAGGCTGGGTTTATCCACAGGTCCTATATGACAGGGCAAGGATGGGTTTATCCACAGGTCCTATATGACAGGGCAAGGCTGGGTTTATCCACAGGTCCTATATGACAGGGCAAGGATGGGTTTATCCACAGGTCCTATATGACAGGGCAAGGCTGGGTTTATCCACAGGTCCTATATGACAGGGAAAGGAAGAGCTCATTTCTTCTTGGTGGCTCTCTTTCCCTCACCCTTCTTGGGTTTCCCCTTGCCTCTCAGTTTCCTCAGCCGACGCATCTCCTCCTTGAAGTCCTCGTGTTCATCTCTGGTGGGGAAACAGGGAGGAAATGGTGTTACTGATGCGAGCTAAATTAATACTACACTGAAGGAGGTGTACAGAAGAACATAGACAAACAGGGTCTAGAACACAGAGACAAACAGGGTCTAGAACACAGAGACAAACAGGGTCTAGAACACAGAGACAAACAGGGTCTAGAACACAGAGACAAACAGGGTCTAGAACACAGAGACAAACAGGGTCTAGAACACTGTCTGGTTAGAACACAGAGACAAACTGGGTCTAGAACACAGAGATAAACAGGGTCTAGAACAGAGACAAACAGGGTCTAGAACACAAATTTCCCTGTCTGTGGTTAGCCAGAAGAACCTTCTAAAGCCTCTAGCAGTGGTTCTGGCTAGAGTAGGGCTGTATACATTACTGAACACTGCCAAACACAGACATGCCAAAACAACCCAGATCCCTTTCCCATGAATAGGCCTATGGATCTATTAAGCCCATCACCACATCATGTACTACCTGAAGAGTCCCATGTATCGTAGCTTCTGCGTAAGGGCATAGTAGATCTTGTGTTGAGGGTACCAGTCGTACACCTCCTTTTTCTGGGCCATGGGCGGCTCCTTGAACAGCTGGACCACCTTCATGGACTTGTTGTCCGTAGGACGCGCCACATCCCCAAAGATACGTGCACTGAGACGCGCCATACGTACGGCGTAGTTGGACAGGCTGGCCATAGCTCGCTGAAAGACAAGAGGAAAGAGAAGCAGCAAACATCGGTCAAATATGTCCTAAAAAATAATAACTTCTATAGACGGGTTAGCTGACAACAAAATGACACGAGCGCTCAAATGGGACAGAAGTCTGTTTGGTGATTCTGGATGGTCGGATAGCTAGCAACAATGACAAGAAGCTGGCATGTAGGGAATCGTAGGTGGCTCGTTTCAGCTCGTTCTTCATACCATGTCTTGTTTTGACTGATGCCTGGTCTATGCTAATATGGCTAAAATTCGCACGCTACCTTGCCAACAACGGTAATGATGTATTTGACACAACAAGTGCTCATTGTGCAGATGTATATATTTTAGAGGTAGACCGATTAAATCGGAATGGCCGATTAATTAGGTCCGATTTCAAGTTTTCATAACAATCGGAAATCGATATTTTTGTGCGCCGATTTGCCGATTTCTTTATTTAATCTTAATTTAACTAGGCAAGTCAGTTAAGAACACATTATTTTCAATGACGGCCTAGGAACAGTGGGTTAACTGCCTCGTTCAGGGGCAGAAAGACAGATTTTCACCTTGTCAGCTCGGGGGATCCAATCTTGCAACCTTACAGTTAACTAGTCCAACGCAATAACGACCTGCCTCTCTCTCGTTGCACTCCACAAGGAGACTGACTGCCTGTTACGCAAATGCAGTAAGCCAAGGTAAGTTGCTAGCTAGCATTAAACTTATCTTATAAAAAACAATCAATCATAATCACTAGATAACTACACATTGTTGATGATATTACTAGATATTATCTAGCGTGTCCTGTGTTGCATATAATCTGACTGAGCATACAAGTATCTGACTGAGCGGTGGTAGGCAGAAGCAGGCGCGTAAACATTCATTCAAACAGCACTTTCGTGCATTTTGCCAGCAGCTCTTCATTGTGCTTCAAGCATGGCGCCGTTTATGACTTCAAGCCTATCAACTCCCGAGATGGGGCTGGTGTGACCGAAGTGAAATGGCTGGCTAGTTAGCACACGCTAATAGCGTTTCAAACTTCTCTCGCTCTGAGCCTTGGGGTGGTTGGTTGTTTCCCTTGCTCTGCATGTGTAACGCTGCTGATGTGGTGGCTGTTGTCGTTGTGTTGCTGGTTCGAGCCCAGGGAGGAGCGAGGAGAGGGACGGAAGCTATACTGTTACACTGGCAATACTAAAGTGCCTATAAGAACATCCAATAGTCAAAGGTTAATGAAATACAAATGGTATAGAGGGAAATAGTCCTATAATAACTGCAACCTAAAACTTCTTACCTGGGAATATTGAAGACTCATGTTTAAAGGAACCACCAGCTTTCATATGTTCTCATGTTCTGAGCAAGGAACTGAAACGTTCGCTTTCTGACATGGCACATATTGCACTTTTACTTTCTTCTCCAACACTTTGTTTTTTGCATTATTTAAACCAAATTGAACATGTTTCATTATTTACTTGAGGCAAAATTGATTTTTATTTTATTAGGTTAAAATAAGTGTTCATTCAGTATTGTTGTAATTGTCATTATTACAAATACATTAAAAAAATAAAAATAACAATAAAAAAAAAAAAATTGGCATGAAAATCGGCCGAATAATCGGTATCGGCTTTTTTTGGTCCTCCAATAAATCGGTATCGGCTTTTTTGGTCCTCCAATAAATCGGTATCGGCTTTTTTTGTCCTCCAATAAATCGGTATCGGCTTTTTTTGGTCCTCCAATAATCGGTATCGGCTTTTTTGGTCCTCCAATAAATCGGTATCGGCTTTTTTGGTCCTCCAATAATCGGTATCGGCTTTTTTGGTCCTCCAATAAATCGGTATCGGCTTTTTTGGTCCTCCAATAAATCGGTATCGGCTTTTTTTGGTCCTCCAATAATCGGTATCGGCTTTTTTGGTCCTCCAATAATCGGTATCGGCTTTTTTGGTCCTCCAATAAATCGGTATCGGCTTTTTTGGTCCTCCAATAATCGGTATCGGCTTTTTTTGGTCCTCCAATAATCGGTATCGGCTTTTTTGGTCCTCCAATAAATCGGTATCGGCTTTTTTGGTCCTCCAATAAATCGGTATCGGCTTTTTTTGGTCCTCCAATAATCGGTATCGGCGTTAAACTCGGTCGACCTCTAATATATTTTCAAAAAACAGATGTAATATAGTTTACACATACATGTCAACAATCTAAACTGAACAACAATCTGGGCTTACAGGAAACGTTGAATACACTGACTCTCTTTTAAGTCCAAGAAGCAGCCATTTAACAGCTTGTCCAACTTAATAATGTCGAAATAAAGCATCAAATCCACCTTTTCTGCACCTCCAATAAAACCACTTATCACTGCCACGCACAGATTGGCTGATCCAGCAGATGGAAAGGTCATTGATTTTATCCAGAGAGGAACAAACACAGAGCGAGAGGTTCCACTCCTGACAAAATCTATCAAAAAAAAAAAAAAAGCCCAGTAAGTTTCTATTGGCTTATATTGGGCCTAAGCTTGTCGCGTTTGTAACAACGAGTCCCATTGGTAGAGCAGAGGCATGAGCATCTCGTAAATATAGACAGATCTCCGTTTTATCACCTACAACAGTGTAGGAACATATCTAAATTGGTTGTTTAAACCTGCTCTACCCAGAATGTAATACTATTCCACCTGCTCTCCCCCCAGAATGTAATACTATTCCACCTGCTCTACCCAGAATGTAATACTATTCCACCTGCTCTACCCAGAATGTAATACTATTCCACCTGCTCTACCCAGAATGTAATACTATTCCACCTGCTCTACCCAGAATGTAATACTATTCCACCTGCTCTACCCAGAATGTAATACTATTCCACCTGCTCTACCCCCAGAATGTAATACTATTCCACCTGCTCTACCCAGAATGTAATACTATTCCACCTGCTCTACCCCCAGAATGCAATACTATTCCACCTGCTCTACCCAGAATGTAATACTATTCCACCTGCTCTACCCAGAATGTAATACTATTCCACCTGCTCTACCCCCAGAATGTAATACTATTCCACCTGCTCTACCCAGAATGTAATACTATTCCACCTGCTCTACCCAGAATGTAATACTATTCCACCTGCTCTACCCCCAGAATGTAATACTATTCCACCTGCTCTCCCCCCAGAATGTAATACTATTCCACCTGCTCTCCCCCCAGAATGTAATACTATTCCACCTGCTCTACCCCCAGAATGTAATACTATTCCACCTGCTCTCCCCCCAGAATGTAATACTATTCCACCTGCTCTACCCCCAGAATGTAATACTATTCCACCTGCTCTACCCCCAGAATGTAATACTATTCCACCTGCTCTCCCCCCAGAATGTAATACTATTCCACCTGCTCTACCCAGAATGTAATACTATTCCACCTGCTCTACCCAGAATGTAATACTATTCCACCTGCTCTACCCAGAATGTAATACTATTCCACCTGCTCTACCCCCAGAATGTAATACTATTCCACCTGCTCTACCCAGAATGTAATACTATTCCACCTGCTCTACCCAGAATGTAATACTATTCCACCTGCTATACCCCCAGAATGTAATACTATTCCACCTGCTCTACCCAGAATGTAATACTATTCCACCTGCTCTACCCAGAATGTAATACTATTCCACCTGCTCTACCCAGAATGTAATACTATTCCACCTGCTCTACCCAGAATGTAATACTATTCCACCTGCTCTACCCAGAATGTAATACTATTCCACCTGCTCTACCCAGAATGTAATACTATTCCACCTGCTCTACCCAGAATGTAATACTATTCCACCTGCTCTACCCAGAATGTAATACTATTCCACCTGCTCTCCCCCCAGAATGTAATACTATTCCACCTGCTCTACCCCCAGAATGTAATACTATTCCACCTGCTCTACCCCCAGAATGTAATACTATTCCACCTGCTCTACCCAGAATGTAATACTATTCCACCTGCTCTACCCCCAGAATGTAATACTATTCCACCTGCTCTACCCAGAATGTAATACTATTCCACCTGCTCTCCCCCCAGAATGTAATACTATTCCACCTGCTCTCCCCCCAGAATGTAATACTATTCCACCTGCTCTACCCCCAGAATGTAATACTATTCCACCTGCTCTCCCCCCAGAATGTAATACTATTCCACCTGCTCTACCCAGAATGTAATACTATTCTACCTGCTCTACCCAGAATGTAATACTATTCCACCTGCTCTACCCCCAGAATGTATTACTATTCCACCTGCTCTCCCCCCAGAATGTAATACTATTCCACCTGCTCTACCCAGAATGTAATACTATTCCACCTGCTCTACCCAGAATGTAATACTATTCCACCTGCTCTCCCCCCAGAATGTAATACTATTCCACCTGCTCTCCCCCCAGAATGTAATACTATTCCACCTGCTCTACCCAGAATGTAATACTATTCCACCTGCTCTCCCCCCAGAATGTAATACTATTCCACCTGCTCTCCCCCCAGAATGTAATACTATTCCACCTGCTCTACCCAGAATGTAATACTATTCCACCTGCTCTCCCCCCAGAATGTAATACTATTCCACCTGCTCTCCCCCCAGAATGTAATACTATTCCACCTGCTCTCCCCCCAGAATGTAATACTATTCCACCTGCTCTACCCAGAATGTAATACTATTCTACCTGCTCTACCCAGAATGTAATACTATTCCACCTGCTCTACCCCCAGAATGTATTACTATTCCACCTGCTCTCCCCCCAGAATGTAATACTATTCCACCTGCTCTACCCAGAATGTAATACTATTCCACCTGCTCTACCCAGAACGTAATACTATTCCACCTGCTCTACCCAGAATGTAATACTATTCCACCTGCTCTACCCAGAATGTAATACTATTCCACCTGCTCTACCCAGAATGTAATACTATTCCACCTGCTCTACCCAGAATGTAATACTATTCCACCTGCTCTACCCAGAATGTAATACTATTCCACCTGCTCTACCCAGAATGTAATACTATTCCACCTGCTCTACCCCCAGAATGTAATACTATTCCACCTGCTCTACCCCCAGAATGTAATACTATTCCACCTGCTCTACCCAGAATGTAATACTATTCCACCTGCTCTACCCAGAATGTAATACTATTCTACCTGCTCTCCCCCCAGAATGTAATACTATTCCACCTGCTCTCCCCCCAGAATGTAATACTATTCCACCTGCTCTCCCCCCAGAATGTAATACTATTCCACCTGCTCTACCCCCAAAATGTAATACTATTCCACCTGCTCTACCCCCAGAATGTAATACTATTCCACCTGCTCTACCCCCAGAATGTAATACTATTCCACCTGCTCTACCCCCAGAATGTAATACTATTCCACCTGCTCTCCCCCCAGAATGTAATACTATTCCACCTGCTCTACCCCCAGAATGTAATACTATTCCACCTGCTCTACCCAGAATGTAATACTATTCCACCTGCTCTACCCAGAATGTAATACTATTCCACCTGCTCTACCCCCAGAATGTAATACTATTCCACCTGCTCTACCCCCAGAATGTAATACTATTCCACCTGCTCTACCCCCAGAATGTAATACTATTCCACCTGCTCTACCCCCAGAATGTAATACTATTCCACCTGCTCTACCCAGAATGTAATACTATTCCACCTGCTCTACCCAGAATGTAATACTATTCCACCTGCTCTACCCAGAATGTAATACTATTCCACCTGCTCTACCCAGAATGTAAAACTATTCCACCTGCTCTACCCAGAATGTAATACTATTCCACCTGCTCTACCCCCAGAATGCAATACTATTCCACCTGCTCTACCCCCAGAATGTAATACTATTCCACCTGCTCTACCCAGAATGCAATACTATTCCACCTGCCCTACCCAGAATGTAATACTATTCCACCTGCTCTACCCCCAGAATGTAATACTATTCCACCTGCTCTACCCCCAGAATGTAATACTATTCCACCTGCTCTACCCAGAATGTAATACTATTCCACCTGCTCTACCCCCAGAATGTAATACTATTCCACCTGCTCTCCCCAGAATGTAATACTATTCCACCTGCTCTCCCCTCAGAATGTAATACTATTCCACCTGCTCTACCCCCAGAATGGAATACTATTCCACCTGCTCTCCCCAGAATGTAATACTATTCCACCTGCTCTACCCAGAATGTAATACTATTCCACCTGCTCTACCCAGAATGTAATACTATTCCACCTGCTCTACCCAGAATGTAATACTATTCCACCTGCTCTACCCAGAATGTAATACTATTCCACCTGCTCTCCCCAGAATGTAATACTATTCCACCTGCTCTACCCCCAGAATGTAATACTATTCCACCTGCTCTACCCCCAGAATGTAATACTATTCCACCTGCTCTACCCCCAGAATGTAATACTATTCCACCTGCTCTACCCCCAGAATGTAATACTATTCCACCTGCTCTACCCCCAGAATGTAATACTATTCCACCTGCTCTACCCCCAGAATGTAATACTATTCCACCTGCTCTACCCCCAGAATGTAATACTATTCCACCTGCTCTACCCAGAATGTAATACTATTCCACCTGCTCTACCCAGAATGTAATACTATTCCACCTGCTCTACCCAGAATGTAATACTATTCCACCTGCTCTACCCAGAATGTAATACTATTCCACCTGCTCTACCCCCAGAATGCAATACTATTCCACCTGCTCTACCCCCAGAATGTAATACTATTCCACCTGCTCTACCCAGAATGCAATACTATTCCACCTGCCCTACCCAGAGTGTAATACTATTCCACCTGCTCTACCCAGAATGTAATACTATTCCACCTGCTCTACCCCCAGAATGTAATACTATTCCACCTGCTCTACCCAGAATGTAATACTATTCCACCTGCTCTCCCCAGAATGTAATACTATTCCACCTGCTCTCCCCCCAGAATGTAATACTATTCCACCTGCTCTACCCCCAGAATGGAATACTATTCCACCTGCTCTCCCCAGAATGTAATACTATTCCACCTGCTCTACCCAGAATGTAATACTATTCCACCTGCTCTACCCAGAATGTAATACTATTCCACCTGCTCTACCCAGAATGTAATACTATTCCACCTGCTCTACCCAGAATGTAATACTATTCCACCTGCTCTCCCCAGAATGTAATACTATTCCACCTGCTCTACCCCCAGAATGTAATACTATTCCACCTGCTCTACCCCCAGAATGTAATACTATTCCACCTGCTCTACCCCCAGAATGTAATACTATTCCACCTGCTCTAACCCCAGAATGTAATACTATTCCACCTGCTCTACCCAGAATGCAATACTATTCCACCTGCCCTACCCAGAATGTAATACTATTCCACCTGCTCTACCCAGAATGTAATACTATTCCACCTGCTCTACCCCCAGAATGTAATACTATTCCACCTGCTCTACCCCCAGAATGTAATACTATTCCACCTGCTCTACCCAGAATGTAATACTATTCCACCTGCTCTACCCAGAATGCAATACTATTCCACCTGCCCTACCCAGAATGTAATACTATTCCACCTGCTCTACCCAGAATGTAATACTATTCCACCTGCTCTACCCCCAGAATGTAATACTATTCCACCTGCTCTACCCCCAGAATGTAATACTATTCCACCTGCTCTACCCAGAATGCAATACTATTCCACCTGCCCTACCCAGAATGTAATACTATTCCACCTGCTCTACCCAGAATGTAATACTATTCCACCTGCTCTACCCCCAGAATGTAATACTATTCCACCTGCTCTACCCCCAGAATGTAATACTATTCCACCTGCTCTACCCAGAATGTAATACTATTCCACCTGCTCTACCCCCAGAATGTAATACTATTCCACCTGCTCTAACCCCAGAATGTAATACTATTCCACCTGCTCTACCCAGAATGCAATACTATTCCACCTGCCCTACCCAGAATGTAATACTATTCCACCTGCTCTACCCAGAATGTAATACTATTCCACCTGCTCTACCCCCAGAATGTAATACTATTCCACCTGCTCTACCCAGAATGCAATACTATTCCACCTGCCCTACCCAGAATGTAATACTATTCCACCTGCTCTACCCAGAATGTAATACTATTCCACCTGCTCTACCCCCAGAATGTAATACTATTCCACCTGCTCTACCCAGAATGTAATACTATTCCACCTGCTCTACCCCCAGAATGTAATACTATTCCACCTGCTCTCCCCAGAATGTAATACTATTCCACCTGCTCTCCCCAGAATGTAATACTATTCCACCTGCTCTCCCCCCAGAATGTAATACTATTCCACCTGCTCTACCCAGAATGTAATACTATTCCACCTGCTCTACCCAGAATGTAATACTATTCCACCTGCTCTCCCCAGAATGTAATACTATTCCACCTGCTCTCCCCAGAATGTAATACTATTCCACCTGCTCTACCCCCAGAATGTAATACTATTCCACCTGCTCTACCCCCAGAATGTAATACTATTCCACCTGCTCTACCCCCAGAATGTAATACTATTCCACCTGCTCTACCCCCAGAATGTAATACTATTCCACCTGCTCTACCCAGAATGCAATACTATTCCACCTGCCCTACCCAGAATGTAATACTATTCCACCTGCTCTACCCCCAGAATGTAATACTATTCCACCTGCTCTACCCCCAGAATGTAATACTATTCCACCTGCTCTACCCAGAATGTAATACTATTCCACCTGCTCTACCCCCAGAATGTAATACTATTCCACCTGCTCTACCCAGAATGTAATACTATTCCACCTGCTCTACCCCCAGAATGTAATACTATTCCACCTGCTCTACCCAGAATGTAATATAGATTATTTCCAGGCATTTTTTTAGTTGCATCTTTCTATTCAGACCTTATTAGGAAGTGCCTACAGGTCGTGACGGCAGTACTGTCGATAGTTGCTCAGAGAAACTCCATTCTTTGGTAGCTAGTTAACAAATGTTTTTTGACATTATTAAAGCTTGAAAAGCTGGTGACTGGCAAGTTGAATGGCTGTTTCCTGGGTGTAAAATGGGACGGACTGCATTTTAGCAACATGAACTCTGATTAAAATCTGTTCATATACAACCCAGGAATTTCTGACAAGTGAGCACATGGTCATTTTCACATGTTCATAAATGTTTTGGGCATTTGTGAAAATCCTATAGCAATATAGAGTGAAAGTGGCCGTGCGTTTGGACAATTAGTAGACACTGCAGTAAATAAAACGGCAGGGATGTTCTTGTCCCATCGCGCACTAGCGACACCTGTGGCGGGCTGGGTTTAATGCTGACACGGTCCCCAGGTGTACGGTGTTTCCTCCGACACAATTGGTGCGGCTGGCTTCCGGGTTAAGCGGGCATTGTGTCAAGAACCAGTTTACTGACATCGGTCATAATCAGCAGGTGTTGCGCGTCGGTAAATTCATCAGTTATTCTGCGCTCTGAAATCGAAGTAGATAGCATATCTCTTGCGTTTGCAAATTCACTCTAATTTAAGAATAGCGATTCGTATTTCTTGCTAGCTTAACCAAATGACACCTGCATCCCTAGCTCTGTAGCCACCGGAAAAGTCAGTCACTCACCCACTCCTCCAATGACATCCTCCTAGCAGCTAGCTATCTAGACTAAGTTTAGTCTGTGTTTTTTATCTTGCTACATAACTAGATACGCTAGCCTATCAGCCACATTATAACTGACTTGTGATCATTTGGCCTTGTTAGTTTGATTGAATCAAATCTTATTGGTCACATACACATTGTTAGCAGATGTAAATGCGAGTTCAGCGAAATGCTTGTGCTTCTAGTTCCGACAATGCAGTAATATCTAACAAGTAATCTAACAATTCCCCAACAACGACCTAATACACACTAATCTAAAGGGGTGAATGAGAATATGTACATATAAATATATGGATGAGCGATGGTCAAGCAGCATAGGCAAGGTGCAGTAGATGGTATAAAATACAGTATATACACACGTGATATGAGTAATATTAGATATGTAAACAAAATTAGTGTCATTATTTCAAGTGACATTGTTTAAAGTGACTAGCGGGTCCATTTATTAAAGTGGCCAGTGATTGGGTCTCAATGTAGGCAGAAGCTTCTCTGAGTTAGAGATGGCGGCTTTTTAGCAAATCTGATGGCCTTGAGCTAGAAGCTGGTTTTCAATCTCTCGGTGATCGTATTGACATTCCCAGCCTTAGTTACAATTGTCAGTTTTCGTCCCCAAAAAATATTGAGCCAATGAAACAGACTGCATTCCGAATGGTACCAGGCCCGCTGTGACTTACGACACGATAGCAATATTTTCTGGAGTACCGAGAAATGTATTAGTTTAATATATAAATCATGTATTGAGCCGCATCCATCTATTCTGACAACAATGCCTTGGTGTACGTCATGGAATGTAGAGTCAAATATAACCCATTTATAAAATCTCTTATAAAAGTTGGTTTCGTAGCATAAACTGGGAATTGTATATTTTTGACTGATATTATGGATTGTCGGTTTTCAGTGGTGTAAAGTACTGAAGTAAAAATACTGTAAAGTACTACTGAAGTAAAAATACTGTAAAGTACTACTGAAGTAAAAAATACTGTAAAGTACTACTGAAGTAAAAATACTGTAAAGTACTACTGAAGTTGTTTGGGGTATCTGTACTTTACTATTTAAAAAAAAAACAAAAAAAACTTTTACTTTACTACATTCATAAAGACAATAAATGTACCTTCTACTCCGTACATTTTCCCTGACACTCAAAAGCACTCTTTACATTTCGAATGCTTAGCAGGACAGGAAAATGATCTAATTCACACACTTAAAGAGAAAATCCCATGTCATCCCTACTGCCTCTGACCTGGAGGACTCACTAAACAGAGAACATCCCTGGTCATCCCTACTGCCTCTGACCTGGAGGACTCACTAAACAGAGAACATCCCTGGTCATCCCTACTGCCTCTGATCTGGAGGACTCACTAAACAGAGAACATCCCTGGTCATCCCTACTGCCTCTGATCTGGAGGACTCACTAAACAGAGAACATCCCTGGTCATCCCTACTGCCTCTTATCTGACAGAGTCACTAAACACAAACACTTTGTAAATTATGTCTGAGTGTTGGTGTGCCCCTGGCCATCAGTCAATTTAAAAATTATAATAATCGTGCCGCCTGGTTTGCTTAATATAAGAAATTTGAAATGAGTTATACTTTAACCTTTGACACGTCAGTATATTTAAAACCAAACACTTTTAATCATGTAGTATTTTACTGGGTGACTTTCACTCGAGTCATTTTCTATAAAAAGGAATCTTTACTTTCACTCAAGTATAACAGTTTAGGTACTTTTTACACCACTGTGTGTTTCATATCTGCAAAGTAGTTCCTCTTTAAATAGTCCAAGGGCCACCCACCAATAATGTGCTGTACCTTAACTCAGGTAACTAAACGTCAACAACATTACTTAGATAATGTTATGAATGTATACAACGATTGGGTCTAATCCTGAATGCTGATTGGTTAAAAGCGCATTCCAGCCAGTGTCTATTCCACAAATTACCACTGGCTAAATCTATGACTTTAAAATTCCAATTTACTCAGTTGCATCTGACCGCAATCCACTGTTTCATAAGCCCAGCCAGGCAATTTATGAACTTGATCTCCACCATAAAAAGCATCTAGACATTATCTCACATTTATTTTAGATTAACATTTGGTTTAACAGCGGAGATTTGTATAAACGTTGCCGTCTGTCTCTCCGACATTTGCAACATTGTTTCAATATTCAAATTCCATCTCCAGCTGTCCCATATCAAAGTAATGAGAGAGAGAGAGAGACAGAGAGAGACATAGAGAGAGAGAGAGACAGAGACAGACAGAGAGAGAGAGAGAGACAGAGAGACTGAGAGAGACAGAGAGAGAGAGAGAGACAGAGAGAGAGAGAGAGACAGAGAGAGAGAGAGAGACAGAGAGAGAGAGAGACAGAGAGAGAGAGAGACAGAGAGAGAGAGAGAGACAGACAGACAGAGACAGAGAGACAGAGAGAGAGACAGAGAGAGAGAGAGAGAACATTTCAATTGAAAAAAAAAAGAACTGACCTGTTACTGTAGCTGTGTTGTCGGCTAGCTGCTCTGAACAGAGAGCACATGTTCTGTGCCAGGCGAAATCGCGCCTCATTAGCTCATTGTTATGGATGTATCCAAATAACTGTCACTAGAAAACAGCTTAAAACAAATTGTAGATACCGTTCATCTGTTTGACGAGACTAAATTGGCCAGCTTGCAAACAAGGAAGAAGGGTTTTCTCGGGCCTCACAGCCGTGACAATATCCTGCAAACACACGGCTTCTCGGGCATTTTCATTTAAATGAACACTGTGGCTCAACATGTAAAAAAGTTGAAATTAATTATTTTTTAAATAAAAGTTACGAATGTTTGCATCGAAATCCCAGCACATCTTGGGTTTATTTCCCTAAAAACATTTCGGTGTTGCCGTTTTACCTTGATTACTTTTGTTGCACACGGAACTATTTGTGCGCTCGGTGTTTGTCCTTGTATAAACGGAAGAAACACACGTTACCGGTCTTTTTTGGCCCTGGGATTCAAATTAAAATCGCCATATTGAACGTCTTCTGTAAACCCAGTTTTGTCCCATAGTTTCTAAGCAACCGACCCGTTTATGAAAGAGCTTCATTGGTCATGGTTTAAAACCAATAGAAAAATCATAGTCAAACACGTCATAAACGTTCATGATCAGTTTTAAAACATGCACCAGACAGAGGAAAACATACACTGAATGGCAAAATGGCTCACTGTGTCCACAGCCAAATTACATACCTGGAATCACCGCGACTTGTGTAGTAGCTTTTATTATATCCAAATGTAGATTATATTACCATATTCTACACGATAATTGCATAACTTGCTACTCAGTTCGTTCAATATGTCGCTAACCTTCAAGCATGCCTGCACCTCTATAATATTCTTCTTCGATTATGTTTAACGGCGGTTGGCAGCCAATACATGTTGCATTAGCGCCACCTACTAGACTGGAGTATAACTACCTTATACGTGGCTTGAAAATGTAACATTCATACATTTAAAAAAATACCCTATCATCTAACCCTGCACAAAAACCCACCACCTTACCTGGGGCGGCAGGGTAGCCTAGTGGTTAGAGCGTTGGACTAGTAACCGAAAGGTTGCAAGTTCGAATCCCCGAGCTGACAAGGTACAAATCTGTCGTTCTGCCCCTGAACAACCCACTGTTCCTAGGCCGTCATTGAAAATAAGAATTTGTTCTTGGTAAAAAATTTTTTTTAAAACTCCACTATTTAAATCTCTAGTTCTACCTCAGACCAACAGCTTTAACTCTTCTGATGTCAAGTCTCGTACACCCAAATACCTCGCTGCCACCACGACCTCAATATCCAGCGACGTACGTTCCATCCCTACAGTACAGTTGATAACCACTGCTATAAATCTAATCTTATTGTACCAGTCAAAAGTTTGGACACACCTACTCATTCAAAGGTTTTTCTTTATTTGTACTATTTTCTACATTGTAGAATAATCAAAACTATGAAATAACACATGTGGAATCATGTCGTAACAAAAAGTGTTAAATGAAAATATATTTTAGATTCTTCAAAGTAGCCACCATATGCCATGATGACAGCTTTGCACACTCTTCACATTCTCTCAACCAGCTTCACCTGGAGTGCTTTTCCAACAGTCTTAAAGGAGTTCCCACATACGCTGAGCACTTGTTGGCTGCTTTTCCTGCACTCTGCGGTCCAACTCATCCCAAACTATTTCAATTGGGTTGAGGTCAAGTGATTGTGGAGGCCAGGTCATCTGATGCAACACTCCATCACTCTCCTTCTTGGTTATTTAGCCCTTACACAGCCTGGAGGTGTGTTGGGTCATTGTCCCGTTGAAAACAAATGATAGTCCCACTAAGCCCAAACCAGATGGGATGGCAAATCACTGCAGAATGCTGTGGTAGCCATGCTGGTTAAGTGTGCCTTGAAACCTAAATAAATCACAGACAGTGGCGCCAGCAAAGCACCCCCACACCTCCTCCTCCATGCTTCACGGTGGGAACCACACATGCAGCGATCATCCGATCACCTACTCTGCGTCTCACAAAGACATTGTGATTGGAACCAAAAATCTCAAATTCGGACTCATCAGACCAAAGGACAGATTTCCACCAATCTAATGTCCATTGTGTTTCTTCATTCAGTGTTTTCATCTGTCTGGTGCATGTTTTGAAACTGATCATGAACGTTTATGATGTGTTTGACTATGATTTTTCTATTGGTATTAAACCATGACCAATGAAGCTCTTTCATAAACGGGTCGGTTGCTTAGAAACTATGTGGCTAAACTGGGTTTACAGAAGACGATCAATATAGTGATTTTTCTTTTAGTCCAAGGGCCAAAAAGAAATCGGTAGCATCTGTTTCTTCAGTTTATACAAGGACAAACACCGAGCGCACAAATAGTTCCGTGTGCAACAAGTAATCAAGGTAAAACGGCAACACCGAAATGTTTTTAGGGAAATAAACCCAAGATGTGCTGGGATTTCGATGCAAACATTCGTAACTTTTATTTAAAAAATAATTAAATGCAACTTTTTTTTTAGGACAAACACAGAGCGCACAAATTGTTTGCGTGCAACAAAAGTAAATCAAGATGAAACGGCAACATCGGCACATTGTTAGCGCATCTTGGGTTATTTCCCTATGATTTTGATGCCTGAGACAAATTCGTTCTTATCCCTTCTTGCTAGCTAGCCAACTATGGGCTAACTTACAGGCACTTCAAAAAGAATAACGCACAGTTACATTTGTTTAAGCTGTTTTCTAGTGACGTTGATTTGGATACATGTGCTCTCTCTTCAGGACACAGTTGTTCAGAGGAGCTAGCCAACAACACAGCGACAGGAACACAATCAGTTTAAACACAGATGCTGTAAAGGCTGCTGCAATTCGTTTCGTGACATTTCTGTGTATATATATATATATATCCATAAAAATGATGCCAGCTGATTCATGATTTCGGTTGGCTGAGAAACGCTGCCTGTCTGTCTGTCTCGTCGCAACTCCTACTTGTTCATTACTATGAGATAGATATATATATATATATTTTAACATTTTTTTTTATTTTTTATTTTTTTATTATAACATTTAAAATTACAATACAAACATAGGACATCACTACACTTACATTTTCTCTGAAGAAACATAAAATGACATTAAAAGCAAAAAAAATAAAACACAAAAATGTACTTTCAAAAGTGAGTTACTAAAATAAAGGTCAGGGGTTACAGTTGTACAAACCTATGGTAGAGTAGTAAGAATGCAGTGTTTTTGTTGTTATTGATCAATTCTAGAGATTTTATTAGATATTGGATTTCAAGTAAAAATGTATCGCATTTGGTGATAGATTTCAAATATTTGTTTTTTGTGTAAATAACATTTACCAGAGAGAATGAATAATGAATAACGAATTCAGTGGTCTTGTTTTCATTTGAATAATAACATACATAATAACATATTACATCCTTTCATTGTAAATTCCGGGGTCTTATTAATGTAATATTATTAATTATTATTATTATTATTAATGTAATAAAACATGTAACTACTGAACTCGCTCCAACATAACTTCACAGAGTCACACTCATCCATTTTTTTTTTTGGTATAATAGTTTCCCCTTCTTTGTCACAGAAAAGGCATATTTTATTTTAAGTCCATGACTAGACAAGTTATTGCAAGGGTATATTTTTGTGCAACATTTTAAAGTCAACTTCTTTGACTTTATTTGATTTTATTTTTTTAAAAGTGTGAGGGAGAAACCAAGCTTTCTTTCGTTAAATTTCAGTAATATATGCATTCCAGAAGAATTTCCCTCTAGGAGAGATCTGGTTGGAGATATTATTATTACATTTCTTATCCAGCAGGGGGCAACCTTCTAACATAAATTCCGCATCTATCTTGACACGTTCTCCAAAACACAATTGACATTTCATGAATTGAGTAAATCTTGAAGGTGTTGCTTTGCATATAGAATTACATTTATGTTTTGGTAAGTTCTATGTTTCCAAGACCTTCCTATAAGAGAGTATATTTCCTTATTTATCAAATAAATCAAGCACAAATATAATATTTATTACAAACCACTTAGGAAAGAACAAAGACTTGTTTTTTTTTAACAACAATATCTTTGTTGTTCCACAGAAGTGTCTTGTGTGGTTGAAAAGTTGTAGACATTAACATAGCTTCCAGGATAAAAGGACTTGTTCATGAAACTCAGAAAGTTTGATGGGTAATTTTGCTGGAGAATAATTGCATATCCACAAAAAATTGAAGATAACCCCATTTTATAAATATATGACAGGGAATGAAGTACCATACAGATTCAGAGCTAAGCACACACTGTTTATCAAGTTTAATGGTCTGTCATAATATAATAGAGACAATAGATCTAGCTGGTCTGTCATAATGTAATAGAGACAGTAGATCTAGCTGGTCTGTCATAATATAATAGAGACAGTAGATCTAGCTGGTCTGTCATAATGTAATAGAGACAGTAGATCTAGTTGGTCTGTCGTAATATAATAGAGACAGTAGATCTAGCTGGTCTGTCATAATATAATAGAGACAGTAGATCTAGGGGGTCTATCATATTTCAAAAGAGAGGGTAGATCTAACTGGTCTGTCATAATATAATAGAGTCAGTAGATCTAGCTGGTCTCTTATAATACAATAGAGACAGTAGATCTAGCTGGTCTGTCATAATGTAATAGAGACAGTAGATCTAGCTGGTCTGTCAAAATATAATAGAGACAGTAGATCTGACTGGTCTTTCATAATATTATTGAGAGAGTATATCTAGCTGGTCTATCTTAATGTAATAGAGAAAACAAATCTAGCTGGTATGTTATAATATAATTGAGACAGTAGATCTAGCTGGTCTATCATATTACAGTAGAGAGGGTAGCTCTAGCTGGGCTGTCATAATATAAAATAGACAGTAGATCTAGCTGGTATGTCATAAAATAATAGAGACAGTAGATCTAGCTACACTGTCGTAATATAATAGAGATAGTAGATCTAGCTGGTCTGTCATAATATTATAGAGACAGTAGAACTAGCTGGTCTGTCATTATATAATTGAGACAGTAGATCTAGCTGGTCTATCATATTACAATAGAGAGGGTAGATCTAGCTGGTCTGTCGTAATATAATAGAGACAGTAGATCTAGCTGGTCTGTCATAATATAATAGAGACAGTAGATCTAGTGGGTCTGTCATAATATAATAGAGACAGTAGATGTAGCTCGTCTATCATAATATAATAGAGACAGTAGATGTAGCTGGTCTGTCATAATATAATAGAGACAGTAGATCTAGCTGGTCTGTCGTAATATAATAGGGACAGTAGATGTAGCTGGTCTGTCATAATATAATAGAGAACGTAGATCTAGTGGGTCTGTCATAATATAATAGAGACAGTAGATGTAGCTGGTCTATCATAATATAATAGAGATAGTAGATGTAGCTGGTCTGTCATAATGTAAGAGAGACAATAGATCTAGCTCGTCTGTCATAATATAATAGAGACAGTAGATATAGCTGGTCTGTCATAATATAATAGAGACAGTAGATCTAGCTGGTCTGTCATAATATAATAGAGAGAGTAGATCTAGCTGGTCTGTCATAATATAATAGAGACAGTAGATCTAGTGGGTCTGTCATAATATAATAGAGACAGTAGATGTAGCTCGTCTATCATAATATAATAGAGACAGTAGATGTAGCTGGTCTGTCATAATATAATAGAGACAGTAGATCTAGCTGGTCTGTCGTAATATAATAGAGACAGTATATCTAGCTGGTCTGTCATAATATAATAGAGACAGTAGATCTAGTGGGTCTGTCATAATATAATAGAGACAGTAGATGTAGCTGGTCTATCATAATATAATAGAGATAGTAGATGTAGCTGGTCTGTCATAATGTAAGAGAGACATTAGATCTAGCTGGTCTGTCATAATATAATAGTGACAGTAGATATAGCTGGTCTGTCATAATATAGAGACAGTAGATCTAGCTGGTCTGTCATAATATAATAGAGAGAGTAGATCTAGCTGGTCTGTCATAATATAATAGAGACAGTAGATCTAACTGGTCTGTCATATTATAATAGAGGCAGTAGTTCTAGCTGGTCTGTCATAATATAATAGAGACAGTAGATCTAGCTAGTCTGTCATAATATAATAGGGACAGTAGATCTAGCTGGTCTGTCATAATATAATAGAGACAGTAGATCTAGTGGGTCTGTCATAATATAATAGAGACAGTAGATGTAGCTGGTCTATCATAATATAATAGAGGCAGTAGTTCTAGCTGGTCTGTCATAATATAATAGAGACAGTAGATCTAGTGGGTCTGTCATAATATAATAGAGACAGTAGATGTAGCTCGTCTATCATAATATAATAGAGACAGTAGATGTAGCTGGTCTGTCATAATATAATAGAGACAGTAGATCTAGCTGGTCTGTCGTAATATAATAGAGACAGTAGATCTAGCTGGTCTGTCATAATATAATAGAGACAGTAGATATAGCTGGTCTGTCATAATATAATAGAGACAGTAGATCTAGCTGGTCTGTCATAATATAATAGAGAGAGTAGATCTAGCTGGTCTGTCATAATATAATAGAGACAGTAGATCTAACTGGTCTGTCATATTATAATAGAGGCAGTAGTTCTAGCTGGTCTGTCATAATATAATAGAGACAGTAGATCTAGTGGGTCTGTCATAATATAATAGAGACAGTAGATGTAGCTCGTCTATCATAATATAATAGAGACAGTAGATGTAGCTGGTCTGTCATAATATAATAGAGACAGTAGATCTAGATGGTCTGTCGTAATATAATAGGGACAGTAGATCTAGCTGGTCTGTCATAATATAATAGAGACAGTAGATCTAGTGGGTCTGTCATAATATAATAGAGACAGTAGATGTAGCTGGTCTATCATAATATAATAGAGATAGTAGATGTAGCTGGTCTGTCATAATGTAAGAGAGACAATAGATCTAGCTGGTCTGTCATAATATAATAGAGACAGTAGATATAGCTGGTCTGTCATAATATAATAGAGAGTAGATCTAGCTGGTCTGTCATAATATAATAGAGAGAGTAGATCTAGCTGGTCTGTCATAATATAATAGAGACAGTAGATCTAGTGGGTCTGCCATAATATAATAGAGACAGTAGATGTAGCTCGTTTATCATAATATAATAGAGACAGTAGATGTAGCTGGTCTGTCATAATATAATAGAGACAGTAGATATAGTGGGTCTGTCATAATATAATGGAGACAGTAGATGTAGCTGGTCTATCATAATATAATAGAGATAGTAGATGTAGCTGGTCTGTCATAATGTAAGAGAGACAATAGATCTAGCTGGTCTGTCATAATATAATAGAGACAGTAGATATAGCTAGTCTGTCATAATATAATAGAGACAGTAGATCTAGCTGGTCTGTCATAATATAATAGAGAGAGTAGATCTAGCTGGTCTGTCATAATATAATAGAGACAGTAGATCTAACTGGTCTGTCATATTATAATAGAGGCAGTAGTTCTAGCTGGTGTAACGGATGTGAAACGGCTAGCTTAGTTAGCGTGGGCGCTAAATAGCGTTTCAATCAGTGACGTCACTTGCTCTGAGACCTTGAAGTAGTAGTTCCCCTTGCTCTGCAAGGGCCGCGGCTTTTGTGGCGCGATGGGTAACGATGCTTCGAGGGTGACTGTTGATGTGTGCAGAAGGTCCCTAGTTCGCGCCCGGGTATGGGCGAGGGGACGGTCTAAATTTGTACTGTTACATTGATGCTGTTGACCCGGATTACTGGTTGCTGCGGAAAAAGGAGGAAGGTCAAAAGGGGGGTGAGTGTAACGGATGTGAAACGGCTAGCTTAGTTAGCGTGGGCGCTAAATAGCGTTTCAATCAGTGACGTCACTTGCTCTGAGACCTTGAAGTAGTAGTTCCCCTTGCTCTGCAAGGGCCGCGGCTTTTGTGGAGCGATGGGTAACGATGCTTCGAGGGTGACTGTTGATGTGTGCAGAGTTCGCGCCCGGGTATGGGCGAGGGGATGGTTTAAAATTATACTGTTACACTGGTCTGTCATAATATAATAGAGACAGTAGATCTAGCTAGTCTGTCATAATATAATAGGGACAGTAGATCTAGCTGGTCTGTCATAATATAATAGAGACAGTAGATCTAGTGGGTCTGTCATAATATAATAGAGACAGTAGATGTAGCTGGTCTATCATAATATAATAGAGATAGTAGATGTAGCTGGTCTGTCATAATGTAAGAGAGACAATAGATCTAGCTGGTCTGTCATAATATAATAGAGACAGTAGATCTAGCTAGTCTGTCATAATATAATAGGGACAGTAGATCTAGCTGGTCTGTCATAATATAATAGGGACAGTAGATCTAGCTAGTCTGTCATAATATAATAGGGACAGTAGATCTAGCTGGTCTGTCATAATATAATAGAGACAGTAGATCTAGCTAGTCTGTCATAATATAATAGGGACAGTAGATCTAGCTGGTCTGTCATAATATAATAGGGACAGTAGATCTAGCTGGTCTGTCATAATATTATAGAGACAGTAGATCTAGCTGGTCTATCATATTATAATAGAGACAGTAGATCTAGCTGGTCTGTCATAATATAATAGAGATGGTAGATCTAGCTGGTCTGTCATAATATAATAGAGACAGTAGATCTAGCTGGTCTATCATATTTCAAAAGAGAGGGTAGATCTAGCTGGTCTGTCATAAAATAATAGAGACAGTAGATCTAACAGGGCTATCACATTACAATAGAGAGGGTAGATCTAACTGGTCTGTCATAATATAATAGAGTCAGTAGATCTAGCTGGTCTCTTATAATACAATAGAGACAGTAGATCTAGCTGGTCTGTCATAATGTAATAGAGACAGTAGATCTAGCTGGTCTGTCATAATATAATAGAGACAGTAGATCTAACTGGTCTTTCATAATATTATTGAGAGAGTATATCTAGCTGGTCTGTCTTAATATAATAGAGAAAACAAATCTAGCTGGTATGTTATAATATAATTGAGACAGTACATCTAGCTGGTCTATCATATTACAGTAGAGAGGGTAGATCTAGCTGGTCTGTCATAATATAAAATAGACAGTAGATCTAGCTGGTCTGTCATAAAATAATAGAGACAGTAGATCTAGTGGGTCTGTCATAATATAATAGAGACAGTAGGTCTTGCTGGTCTGACATAATATAATAGAGACAGTAGATCTAGCTGGTCTGACATAATATTATGGAGAGATTAGATCTAGCTGGTCTGTCTTAATATAATAGAGAAAACAAATCTAGCTGGTATGTCATAATATAATAGAGACAGTAGATCTAGTGGGTCTGTCATAATATAATAGAGACAGTAGGTCTAGCTGGTCTGACATAATATAATAGAGAAAGTAGATCTAGCTGGTCTGACATAATATTATAGAGAGATTAGATCTAGCTGGTCTGTCTTAATATAATAGAGAAAACAAATCTAGCTGGTCTGTCATAATATAATAGAGACAGTAGATCTAGTGGGTCTGTCATAATATAAGAGAGACAGTAGATCTAGCTGGTAGGTCATAATATAATAGAGACAGTCGATCTAACTGGTCTGTCATATTATAATAGAGGCAGTAGTTCTAGCTGGTCTGTCATAATATTATAGAGACAGTAGATCTAGCTGGTCTGACATGAAATAATAGAGACAGTAGATCTAGCTGGTCTGTTATAATATAATAGAGACAGTAGATCTAGCTAGTCTGTCATAATATAATAGGGACAGTAGATCTAGCTGGTCTGTCATAATATAATAGAGATGGTAGATCTAGCTGGTCTGTCATAATATAATAGAGACAGTAGATCTAGCTGGTCTGTCATTATATAATAGAAACAGTAGATCTAGCTGGTCTGTAATCAAATAAATGAGACAGTAGATCTAGTTGGTCTGTCATATTACAATAGAGAGGGTAGATCTAGCTGGTCTGTCATAATATAATAGAGACAGTAGATCTAGCTGGTCTGTCAAAATATAATAGAGACGGTAGATCTAGCTGGTCTGTCATAATATAATAGAGAGAGTAGATCTAGCTGGTCTGTCATAATGTAATAGAGACAGTAGATCTAGCTGGTCTGTCATAATGTAATAGAGACATTAGATCTAGCTGGTCTGTCATAATGTAATAGAGACAGTAGATATAGCTGGTCTGTCATAATTTAATAGAGACAGTAGATCTAGCTTGTCTGTCATAATATAATAGAGACAGTAGATCTAGCTGGTCTGTCATACGATAATAGAGACAGTAGATCTAGCTGGTCTGTCATAATATAATAGAGACAGTAGATCTAGCTGGTCTGTCATAATGTAATAGAGACAGTAGATCTAGCTGGTCTGTCATAATATAATAGAGACAGTAGATCTAGCTGGTCTGTCATAATATGATAGACAGTAGATCTAGCTGGTCTGTCATTATATAAAAGAGACAGTAGATCTAGCTGGTCTGTAATCAAATAAATGAGACAGTAGCTCGAGCTGGTCTGTCATAATGTAATAGAGACAGTAGATCTAGCTGGTCTGTCATAATGTAATAGAGACAGTAGATATAGCTGGTCTGTCATACAATAATAGAGACAGTAGATCTAGCTGGTCTGTCATAATATAATAGAGACAGTAGATCTAGCTGGTCTGTCATACGATAATAGAGACAGTAGATCTAGCTGGTCTGTCATAATATAATAGAGACAGTAGATCTAGCTGGTCTGTCATAATGTAACAAAGACAGTAGATCTAGCTGGTCTGTCATAATGTAATAGACACAGTAGGTCTATCTGGTCTGCCATAATGTAATAGAGACAGTAGATCTAGCTGGTCTGTCATAATATAATAGAGACAGTAGATCTAGCTGGTCTGTCATAATATAATAGAGACAGTAGATCTAGCTGGTCTGTCATTATATAATAGAAACAGTAGATCTAGCTGGTCTGTAATCAAATAAATGAGACAGTAGATCTAGTTGGTCTGTCATAATATAATAGAGACAGTAAATCTAGTTGGTCTGTCATAATGTAACAAAGGCAGTAGATCTAGCCGGTCTGTCATAATGTAATAGAGACAGTAGGTCTAGCTGGTCTGTCATACTGTAATAGAGACTGTAGATCTAGCTGGTCTGTCATAATATAATAGAGACAGTAGATCTAGCTGGTCTGTCATAATATAACAGAGACAGTAGATCTATCTGGTCTGTGATAATATAATAGAGACAGTAGATCTAGCTGGTCTGTCATAATATAACAGAGACAGTAGATCTAGCTGGCCTGTCATAATATAATAGAGACAGTAGATCTAGCTGGTCTGTCATTATATAATAGAGACAGTAGATCTAGCTGGTCTGTAATAATATAAATGAGACAGTAGATCTAGCTGGTCTGTCATAATATAAATGAGACAGTAGATCTAGCTGGTCTGTCATAATGTAAATGAGACAGTAGATCTAGCTGGTATGTCATTATATAATAGAGACAGTAGATCTAGCTGGTCTGTCATTATATAATAGAGACAGTATATCTAGCTGGTCTGTCATAATGTAATAGAGACAGAAGATCTAGCTGGTCTGTGATAATGGAATAGAGACAGTATATCTAGCTGGTCTGTCATAATGTAATAGAGACAGTAGATCTAGCTGTTCTGTCATAATGTAATAGAGACAGTAGACCGAGCTGGTCTGTCATAATGTAATAGAGACAGTAGATCTAGCTGGTCTGTCATAATGTAATAGAGACAGTAGATCTAGCTGGTCTGTCAAAATATAATAGAGACAGTAGATCTAGCTGGTCTGTCATAATGTAATAGAGACAGTAGATCTAGCTGGTCTGTCATAATGTAATAGAGACAGTAGATATAGCTGGTCTGTCATACTATAATAGAGACAGTAGATCTAGCTGGTCTGTCATAATATAATAGAGACAGTAGATCTAGCTGGTCTGTCATAATGTAATAGAGACAGTAGATCTAGCTGGTCTGTCATAATGTAATAGAAACAGTAGATATAGCTGGTCTGTCATACTATAATAGAGACAGTAGATCTAGCTGGTCTGTCAAAATATAATAGAGACGGTAGATCTAGCTGGTCTGTCATAATATAATAGAGAGAGTAGATCTAGCTGGTCTGTCATAATGTAATAGAGACAGTAGATCTAGCTGGTCTGTCATAATGTAATAGAGACAGTAGATCTAGCTGTTCTGTCATAATGTAATAGAGACAGTAGACCGAGCTGGTCTGTCATAATGTAATAGAGACAGTAGATCTAGCTGGTCTGTCATAATGTAATAGAGACAGTAGATCTAGCTGGTCTGTCAAAATATAATAGAGACAGTAGATCTAGCTGGTCTGTCATAATGTAATAGAGACAGTAGATCTAGCTGGTCTGTCATAATGTAATAGAGACAGTAGATATAGCCGGTCTGTCATACTATAATAGAGACAGTAAATCTAGCTGGTCTGTCATAATATAATAGAGACAGTAGATCTAGCTGGTCTGTCATAATGTAATAGAGACAGTAGATCTAGCTGGTCTGTCATAATGTAATAGAGACAGTAGATATAGCTGGTCTGTCATAATGTAATAGAGACAGTAGATCTAGCTGGTCTGTCATAATGTAATAGAGACAGTAGATCTAGCTGTTCTGTCATAATGTAATAGAGACAGTAGACCGAGCTGGTCTGTCATAATGTAATAGAGACAGTAGATCTAGCTGGTCTGTCATAATGTAATAGAGACAGTAGATCTAGCTGGTCTGTCAAAATATAATAGAGACAGTAGATCTAGCTGGTCTGTCATAATGTAATAGAGACAGTAGATCTAGCTGGTCTGTCATAATGTAATAGAGACAGTAGATATAGCTGGTCTGTCATACTATAATAGAGACAGTAGATCTAGCTGGTCTGTCATAATATAATAGAGACAGTAGATCTAGCTGGTCTGTCATAATGTAATAGAGACAGTAGATCTAGCTGGTCTGTCATAATGTAATAGAGACAGTAGATATAGCTGGTCTGTCATACTATAATAGAGACAGTAGATCTAGCTGGTCTGTCAAAATATAATAGAGACGGTAGATCTAGCTGGTCTGTCATAATATAATAGAGAGAGTAGATCTAGCTGGTCTGTCATAATGTAATAGAGACAGTAGATCTAGCTGGTCTGTCATAATGTAATAGAGACAGTAGATCTAGCTGGTCTATCATATTACAATAGAGAGGGTAGATCTAGCTGGTCTGTCATAATATAATAGAGACAGTAGATCTAGCTGGTCTGTCAAAATATAATAGAGACGGTAGATCTAGCTGGTCTGTCATAATATAATAGAGAGAGTAGATCTAGCTGGTCTGTCATAATGTAATAGAGACAGTAGATCTAGCTGGTCTGTCATAATGTAATAGAGACAGTAGATCTAGCTGGTCTGTCATAATGTAATAGAGACAGTAGATATAGCTGGTCTGTCATAATTTAATAGAGACAGTAGATCTAGCTTGTCTGTCATAATATAATAGAGACAGTAGATCTAGCTGGTCTGTCATACGATAATAGAGACAGTAGATCTAGCTGGTCTGTCATAATATAATAGAGACAGTAGATCTAGCTGGTCTGTCATAATGTAACAAAGACAGTAGATCTAGCTGGTCTGTCATAATGTAATAGACACAGTAGGTCTAGCTGGTCTGTCATAATGTAATAGAGACAGTAGATCTAGCTGGTCTGTCATAATATAATAGAGACAGTAGATCTAGCTGGTCTGTCATAATATGATAGACAGTAGATCTAGCTGGTCTGTCATTATATAAAAGAGACAGTAGATCTAGCTGGTCTGTAATCAAATAAATGAGACAGTAGATCGAGCTGGTCTGTCATAATGTAATAGAGACAGTAGATCTAGCTGGTCTGTCATAATGTAACAAAGGCAGTAGATCTAGCCGGTCTGTCATAATGTAATAGAGACAGTAGATCTAGCTGGTCTGTAATAATATAAATGAGACAGTAGATCTAGCTGGTCTGTCATAATATAAATGAGACAGTAGATCTAGCTGGTCTGTCATAATGTAAATGAGAAAGTAGATCTAGCTGGTATGTCATTATATAATAGAGACAGTAGATCTAGCTGGTCTGTCATTATATAATAGAGACAGTATATCTAGCTGGTCTGTCATAATGTAATAGAGACAGAAGATCTAGCTGGTCTGTGATAATGTAATAGAGACAGTATATCTAGCTGGTCTGTCATAATGTAATAGAGACAGTAGATCTAGCTGTTCTGTCATAATGTAATAGAGACAGTAGACCGAGCTGGTCTGTCATAATGTAATAGAGACAGTAGATCTAGCTGGTCTGTCATAATGTAATAGAGACAGTAGATCTAGCTGGTCTGTCAAAATATAATAGAGACAGTAGATCTAGCTGGTCTGTCATAATGTAATAGAGACAGTAGATCTAGCTGGTCTGTCATAATGTAATAGAGACAGTAGATATAGCTGGTCTGTCATACTATAATAGAGACAGTAGATCTAGCTGGTCTGTCATAATATAATAGAGACAGTAGATCTAGCTGGTCTGTCATAATGTAATAGAGACAGTAGATCTAGCTGGTCTGTCATAATGTAATAGAGACAGTAGATCTAGCTGGTCTGTCATACTATAATAGAGACAGTAGATCTATCTGGTCTGTCATAATATAATAGAGACAGTAGATCTAGCTGGTCTGTCATACGATAATAGAGACAGTAGATCTAGCTGGTCTGTCATAATATAATAGAGACAGTAGATCTAGCTGGTCTGTCATAATGTAACAAAGACAGTAGATCTAGCTGGTCTGTCATAATGTAATAGACACAGTAGGTCTAGCTGGTCTGTCATAATGTAATAGAGACAGTAGATCTAGCTGGTCTGTCATAATATATTAGAGACAGTAGATCTAGCTGGTCTGTCATAATATAATAGAGACAGTAGATCTAGCTGGTCTGTAATCAAATAAATGAGACAGTAGATCTAGCTGGTCTGTCATTATATAATAGAGACAGTAGATCTAGCTGGTCTGTAATCATATAAATGAGACAGTAGATCTAGCTGGTCTGTCATAATATAAATGAGACAGTAGAACTAGCTGGTCTGTCATAATGTAATAGAGACAGTAGATCTAGCTGGTCTGTGATAATATAATAGAGACAGTAGATCTAGCTGGTCTGTCATAATATAATAGAGACAGTAGAGCTAGCTGGTCTGTGATAATATAATAGAGACAGTAGATCTAGCTGTTCTGTCATAATATAATAGAGACAGTAGACATAGCTGGTCTGTCATAATATAACAAAGACAGTAGATCTAGCTGGTCTGTCATAATATAACAAAGACAGTAGATCTAGCTGGTCTGTCATAATGTAATAGAGACAGTAGATCTAGCTGGTCTGTCATAGTACAATAGAGACAGTAGATCTAGCTGGTCTGTCATATTATAATAGTGACACTAGACATAGCTGGTCTGCCATAATACAATAGAGACAGTAGATCTAGCTGGTCTGTCATAATGTAATAGAGACAGTAGATCTAGCTGGTCTGTCATAATGTATTAGAGACAGTAGATCTAGCTGGTCTGTCATAATGTAATAGAGACAGTAGATCTAGCTGGTCTGTGATAATACAATAGAGACATTAGATCTAGCTGGTCTGTCACAATATAATAGAGACAGTAGATCTAGCAGGTCTGTCATTATATAATAGAGACAGTAGATCTATCTGGTCGGTCATAATATAAATGACACAGTAGATCTAGCTGGTCTGTCAAAATGTAATAGAGACAGTAGATCTAGCTGGTCTGTCATAATGTAACAAAGACAGTAGGTCTAGCTGGTCTGCCATAATATAAATAGAGACAGTAGATCTAGCTGGTCTGTCATAATGTAATAGACACAGTAGGTCTAGCTGGTCTGTCATAATGTAATATAGACAGTAGATCTAGCTGGTCTGTCATAATATAACAGAGACAGTAGATCTAGCTGGTCTGTCATAATATAATAGAGACAGTAGATCGAGCTGGTCTGTCATAATGTAATAGAGACAGTAGATCTAGCTGGTCTGTCATAATGTAATAGAGACAGTAGATCTAGCTGGTCTGTCATAGTACAATAGAGACAGTAGATCTAGCTGGTCTGTCATATTATAATAGTGACACTAGACATAGCTGGTCTGCCATAATACAATAGAGACAGTAGATCTAGCTGGTCTGTCATAATGTAATAGAGACAGTAGATCTAGCTGGTCTGTCATAATGTATTAGAGACAGTAGATCTAGCTGGTCTGTCATAATGTAATAGAGACAGTAGATCTAGCTGGTCTGTGATAATACAATAGAGACATTAGATCTAGCTGGTCTGTCACAATATAATAGAGACAGTAGATCTAGCAGGTCTGTCATTATATAATAGAGACAGTAGATCTATCTGGTCGGTCATAATATAAATGACACAGTAGATCTAGCTGGTCTGTCAAAATGTAATAGAGACAGTAGATCTAGCTGGTCTGTCATAATGTAACAAAGACAGTAGGTCTAGCTGGTCTGCCATAATATAAATAGAGACAGTAGATCTAGCTGGTCTGTCATAATGTAATAGACACAGTAGGTCTAGCTGGTCTGTCATAATGTAATATAGACAGTAGATCTAGCTGGTCTGTCATAATATAACAGAGACAGTAGATCTAGCTGGTCTGTCATAATATAATAGAGACAGTAGATCGAGCTGGTCTGTCATAATGTAATAGAGACAGTAGATCTAGCTGGTCTGTCATAATGTAATAGAGACAGTAGATCGAGCTGGTCTGTGATAATATAATAGAGATATTAGATCTAGCTGGTCTGTCATAATATAATAGAGACAGTAGATCTAGTAGGTCTGTCATTATATAATAGAGACAGTAGATCTATCTGGTCGGTCATAATATAAATGAGACAGTAGATCTAGCTGGGCTGTCATAATATAAATGAGACAGTAGATCTAGCTGGTCTGTCATAATGTAAATGAGACAGTAGATCTAGCTGGTCTGTCATAATATAATAGAGACAGTTGATCTAGCTGGTCTGTCATAATATAACAGAGACAGTAGATCTAGCTGGTCTGTGATAATATAATAGAGACCGTAGATCTAGCTGGTCTGTCATAATATAATAGAGACAGTAGGTCTAGTTGGTCTGTCATAATATAATAGAGACAGTAGATCTATCTGGTCGGTCATAATATAAATGAGACAGTAGATCTAGCTGGGCTGTCATAATATAAATGAGACAGTAGATCTAGCTGGTCTGTCATAATGTAAATGAGACAGTAGATCTAGCTGGTCTGTCATAATATAATAGAGACAGTAGATCTAGCTGGTCTGTCATAATATAACAGAGACAGTAGATCTAGTAGGTCTGTCATTATATAATAGAGACAGTAGGTCTAGTTGGTCTGTCATAATATAATAGAGACAGTAAATCTAGCTGGTCTGTCATAATGTAACAAAGGCAGTAGATCTAGCTGGTCTGTCATAATGTAATAGAGACAGTAGATCTAGCTGGTCTGTGATAATATAATAGAGACCGTAGATCTAGCTGGTCTGTCATAATATAATAGAGACAGTAGGTCTAGTTGGTCTGTCATAATATAATAGAGACAGTAAATCTAGCTGGTCTGTCATAATGTAACAAAGGCAGTAGATCTAGCTGGTCTGTCATAATGTAATAGAGACAGTAGGTCTAGCTGGTCTGTCATACTGTAATAGAGACAGTAGATCTAGCTGGTCTGTCATAATATAATAGAGACAGTAGATCTAGCTGGTCTGTCATAATATAACAGAGACAGTAGATCTATCTGGTCTGTGATAATATAATAGAGACAGTAGATCTAGCTGGCCTGTCATAATATAATAGAGACAGTAGATCTAGCTGGTCTGTCATTATATAATAGAGACAGTAGATCTAGCTGGTCTGTAATAATATAAATGAGACAGTAGATCTAGCTGGTCTGTCATAATATAAATGAGACAGTAAATCTAGCTGGTCTGTCATAATGTAAATGAGACAGTAGATCTAGCTGGTCTGTCATTATATAATAGAGACAGTAGATCTAGCTGGTCTGTCATTATATAATATAGACAGTATATCTAGCTGGTCTGTCATAATATAACAAAGACAGTAGATCTAGCTGGTCTGTCATAGTACAATAGAGACAGTAGATCTAGCTGGTCTGTCATATTATAATAGTGACACTAGACATAGCTGGTCTGCCATAATATAATAGAGACAGTAGATCTAGCTGGTCTGTCATAATGTAATAGAGACAGTAGATCTAGCTGGTCTGTCATAATGTAATAGAGACAGTAGATCTAGCTGGTCTGTGATAATATAATAGAGACATTAGATCTAGCTGTTCTGTCACAATATAATAGAGACAGTAGATCTAGCAGGTCTGTCATTATATAATAGAGACAGTAGATCTATCTGGTCGGTCATAATATAAATGACACAGTAGATCTAGCTGGTCTGTCAAAATGTAATAGAGACATAGAGACAGTAGATCTAGCTGGTCTGTCATAATAAAATAGAGACAGTAGGTCTAGCTGGTCTGACATAATATAAATAGAGACAGTAGATCTAGCTGGTCTGTCATAATGTGATAGACACAGTAGGTCTAGCTGGTCTGTCATAATGTAATAGAGACAGTAGATCTAGCTGGTCTGTAATCATATAAATGAGACAGTAGATCTAGCTGGTCTGTCATAATATAAATGAGACAGTAGAACTAGCTGGTCTGTCATAATGTAATAGAGACAGTAGATCTAGCTGATCTGTAATCATATAAATGAGACAGTAGATCTAGCTGGTCTGTCATAATATAAATGAGACAGTAGAACTAGCTGGTCTGTCATAATGTAATAGAGACAGTAGATCTAGCTGGTCTGTCATAATATAATAGAGAAAGTAGATCTAGCTGGTCTGTGATAATATAATAGAGACAGATCTAGCTGTTCTGTCATAATATAATAGAGACAGTAGATCTAGCTGGTCTGTCATAATATAATAGAGACAGTAGATCTAGCTGGTCTGTCATAATATAATAGAGACAGTAGATCTAGCTGGTCTGTCATATTATAATAGTGACACTAGACATAGCTGGTCTGCCATAATATAATAGAGACAGTAGATCTAGCTGGTCTGTCATAATATAATAGAGACAGTAGATCTAGCTGGTATGTCATAATATAATAGAGACAGTAGATCTAGCTGGTCTGTAATAATATAAATGAGACAGTAGATCTAGCTGGTCTGTCATAATATAAATGAGACAGTAGACCTAGCTGGTCTGTCATAATGTAATTGAGACAGTAGATCTAGCTGGTCTGTCATTATATAATAGAGAAATTAGATCTAGCTGGTCTGTCATTATATAATAGAGACAGTATATCTAGCTGGTCTGTCATAATGTAATCGAGACAGAAGATCTAGCTGGTCTGTGATAATGTGATAGAGACAGTAGATCTAGCTGGTCTGTCATAATGTAATAGAGACAGTAGATCTAGGTGTTCTGTCATAATGTAATAGAGACAGTAGATCGAGCTGGTCTGTCATAATGTAATAGAGACAGTAGATCTAGCTGGTCTGTCATAATGTAATAGAGACAGTAGATCTAGCTGGTCTGTCAAAATATAATAGAGACAGTAGATCTAGCTGGTCTGTCATAATGTAATAGAGACAGTAGATCTAGCTGGTCTGTCATAATGGAATAGAGACAGTAGATCTAGCTGGTCTGTCATAATGTAATAGAGACAGTAGATATAGCTGGTCTGTCATACTATAATAGAGACAGTAGATCTAGCTGGTCTGTCATAATATAATAGAGACAGTAGATCTAGCTGGTCTGTCATACGATAATAGAGACAGTAGATCTAGGTGGTCTGTCATAATATAATAGAGACAGTAGATCTAGCTGGTCTGTCATAATGTAACAAAGAAAGTAGATCTAGCTGGTCTGTCATAATGTAATAGACACAGTAGGTCTAGCTGGTCTGTCATAATGTAATAGAGACAGTAGATCTAGCTGGTCTGTCATAATATCATAGAGACAGTAGATCTAGCTGGTCTGTCATAATATAATAGAGACAGTAGATCTAGCTGGTCTGTTATTATATAATAGAGACAGTAGATCTAGCTGGTCTGTAATCATATAAATGAGACAGTAGATCTAGCTGGTCTGTCATTATATAATACAGACAGTAGATCTAGCTGGTCTGTAATCATATAAATGAGACAGTAGATCTAGCTGGTCTGTCATAATATAAATGAGACAGTAGAACTAGCTGGTCTGTCATAATGTAATAGAGACAGTAGATCTAGCTGATCTGTAATCATATAAATGAGACAGTAGATCTAGCTGGTCTGTCATAATATAAATGAGACAGTAGAACTAGCTGGTCTGTCATAATGTAATAGAGACAGTAGATCTAGCTGGTCTGTCATAATATAATAGAGAAAGTAGATCTAGCTGGTCTGTGATAATATAATAGAGACAGATCTAGCTGTTCTGTCATAATATAATAGAGACAGTAGATCTAGCTGGTCTGTCATAATATAATAGAGACAGTAGATCTAGCTGGTCTGTCATAATGTAATAGAGACAGTAGATCTAGCTGGTCTGTCATAATGGAATAGAGACAGTAGATCTAGCTGGTCTGTCATAATGTAATAGAGACAGTAGATATAGCTGGTCTGTCATACTATAATAGAGACAGTAGATCTAGCTGGTCTGTCATAATATAATAGAGACAGTAGATCTAGCTGGTCTGTCATACGATAATAGAGACAGTAGATCTAGGTGGTCTGTCATAATATAATAGAGACAGTAGATCTAGCTGGTCTGTCATAATGTAACAAAGAAAGTAGATCTAGCTGGTCTGTCATAATGTAATAGACACAGTAGGTCTAGCTGGTCTGTCATAATGTAATAGAGACAGTAGATCTAGCTGGTCTGTCATAATATCATAGAGACAGTAGATCTAGCTGGTCTGTCATAATATAATAGAGACAGTAGATCTAGCTGGTCTGTTATTATATAATAGAGACAGTAGATCTAGCTGGTCTGTAATCATATAAATGAGACAGTAGATCTAGCTGGTCTGTCATTATATAATACAGACAGTAGATCTAGCTGGTCTGTAATCATATAAATGAGACAGTAGATCTAGCTGGTCTGTCATAATATAAATGAGACAGTAGAACTAGCTGGTCTGTCATAATGTAATAGAGACAGTAGATCTAGCTGATCTGTAATCATATAAATGAGACAGTAGATCTAGCTGGTCTGTCATAATATAAATGCGACAGTAGAACTAGCTGGTCTGTCATAATGTAATAGAGACAGTAGATCTAGCTGGTCTGTCATAATATAATAGAGAAAGTAGATCTAGCTGGTCTGTGATAATATAATAGAGACAGATCTAGCTGTTCTGTCATAATATAATAGAGACAGTAGATCTAGCTGGTCTGTCATAATATAATAGAGACAGTAGATCTAGCTGGTCTGTCATAATATAATAGAGACAGTAGATCTAGCTGGTCTGTCATATTATAATAGTGACACTAGACATAGCTGGTCTGCCATAATATAATAGAGACAGTAGATCTAGCTGGTCTGTCATAATATAATAGAGACAGTAGATCTAGCTGGTCTGTCATAATATAATAGAGACAGTAGATCTAGCTGGTCTGTAATAATATAAATGAGACAGTAGATCTAGCTGGTCTGTCATAATATAAATGAGACAGTAGACCTAGCTGGTCTGTCATAATGTAATTTAGACAGTAGATCTAGCTGGTCTGTCATTATATAATAGAGAAATTAGATCTAGCTGGTCTGTCATTATATAATAGAGACAGTATATCTAGCTGGTCTGTCATAATGTAATCGAGACAGAAGATCTAGCTGGTCTGTGATAATGTGATAGAGACAGTAGATCTAGCTGGTCTGTCATAATGTAATAGAGACAGTAGATCTAGGTGTTCTGTCATAATGTAATAGAGACAGTAGATCGAGCTGGTCTGTCATAATGTAATAGAGACAGTAGATCTAGCTGGTCTGTCATAATGTAATAGAGACAGTAGATCTAGCTGGTCTGTCAAAATATAATAGAGACAGTAGATCTAGCTGGTCTGTCATAATGTAATAGAGACAGTAGATCTAGCTGGTCTGTCATAATGGAATAGAGACAGTAGATCTAGCTGGTCTGTCATAATGTAATAGAGACAGTAGATATAGCTGGTCTGTCATACTATAATAGAGACAGTAGATCTAGCTGGTCTGTCATAATATAATAGAGACAGTAGATCTAGCTGGTCTGTCATACGATAATAGAGACAGTAGATCTAGGTGGTCTGTCATAATATAATAGAGACAGTAGATCTAGCTGGTCTGTCATAATGTAACAAAGAAAGTAGATCTAGCTGGTCTGTCATAATGTAATAGACACAGTAGGTCTAGCTGGTCTGTCATAATGTAATAGAGACAGTAGATCTAGCTGGTCTGTCATAATATCATAGAGACAGTAGATCTAGCTGGTCTGTCATAATATAATAGAGACAGTAGATCTAGCTGGTCTGTTATTATATAATAGAGACAGTAGATCTAGCTGGTCTGTAATCATATAAATGAGACAGTAGATCTAGCTGGTCTGTCATTATATAATACAGACAGTAGATCTAGCTGGTCTGTAATCATATAAATGAGACAGTAGATCTAGCTGGTCTGTCATAATATAAATGAGACAGTAGAACTAGCTGGTCTGTCATAATGTAATAGAGACAGTAGATCTAGCTGATCTGTAATCATATAAATGAGACAGTAGATCTAGCTGGTCTGTCATAATATAAATGAGACAGTAAAACTAGCTGGTCTGTCATAATGTAATAGAGACAGTAGATCTAGCTGGTCTGTCATAATATAATAGAGAAAGTAGATCTAGCTGGTCTGTGATAATATAATAGAGACAGATCTAGCTGTTCTGTCATAATATAATAGAGACAGTAGATCTAGCTGGTCTGTCATAATATAATAGAGACAGTAGATCTAGCTGGTCTGTCATAATATAATAGAGACAGTAGATCTAGCTGGTCTGTCATATTATAATAGTGACACTAGACATAGCTGGTCTGCCATAATATAATAGAGACAGTAGATCTAGCTGGTCTGTCATAATATAATAGAGACAGTAGATCTAGCTGGTCTGTCATAATATAATAGAGACAGTAGATCTAGCTGGTCTGTAATAATATAAATGAGACAGTAGATCTAGCTGGTCTGTCATAATATAAATGAGACAGTAGACCTAGCTGGTCTGTCATAATGTAATTGAGACAGTAGATCTAGCTGGTCTGTCATTATATAATAGAGAAATTCGATCTAGCTGGTCTGTCATTATATAATAGAGACAGTATATCTAGCTGGTCTGTCATAATTTAATTGAGCCAGAAGATCTAGCTGGTCTGTGATAATGTGATAGAGACAGTAGATCTAGCTGGTCTGTCATAATGTAATAGAGACAGTAGATCTAGGTGTTCTGTCATAATGTAATAGAGACAGTAGATCGAGCTGGTCTGTCATAATGTAATAGAGACAGTAGATCTAGCTGGTCTGTCATAATGTAATAGAGACAGTAGATCTAGCTGGTCTGTCAAAATATAATAGAGACAGTAGATCTAGCTGGTCTGTCATAATGTAATAGAGACAGTAGATCTAGCTGGTCTGTCATAATGGAATAGAGACAGTAGATCTAGCTGGTCTGTCATAATGTAACAGAGACAGTAGATATAGCTGGTCTGTCATACTATAATAGAGACAGTAGATCTAGCTGGTCTGTCATAATATAATAGAGACAGTAGATCTAGCTGGTCTGTCATACGATAATAGAGACAGTAGATCTAGGTGGTCTGTCATAATATAATAGAGACAGTAGATCTAGCTGGTCTGTCATAATGTAACAAAGAAAGTAGATCTAGCTGGTCTGTCATAATGTAATAGACACAGTAGGTCTAGCTGGTCTGTCATAATGTAATAGAGACAGTAGATCTAGCTGGTCTGTCATAATATCATAGAGACAGTAGATCTAGCTGGTCTGTCATAATATAATAGAGACAGTAGATCTAGCTGGTCTGTTATTATATAATAGAGACAGTAGATCTAGCTGGTCTGTAATCATATAAATGAGACAGTAGATCTAGCTGGTCTGTCATTATATAATAGAGACAGTAGATCTAGCTGGTCTGTAATCATATAAATGAGACAGTAGATCTAGCTGGTCTGTCATAATATAAATGAGACAGTAGAACTAGCTGGTCTGTCATAATGTAATAGAACCAGTAGATCTAGCTGGTCTGTGATAATATAATAGAGACAGTAGATCTAGCTGGTCTGTCATAATATAATAGAGACAGTAGATCTAGCTGGTCTGTCATAATATAAATGAGACAGTAGATCTAGCTGGTCTGTCATAATGTAACAAAGACAGTAGATCTAGCAGGTCTGTCATAATATAATAGAGACAGTAGAAATAGCTGGTCTGTCATAATACAATAGAGACATAGAGACAGTAGATCTAGCTGGTCTGTCATAATAAAATAGAGACAGTAGGTCTAGCTGGTCTGACATAATATAAATAGAGACAGTAGATCTCGCTGGTCTATCATAATGTAATAGACACAGTAGGTCTAGCTGGTCTGTCATAATGTAATAGAGACAGTAGATCTAGCTGGTCTGTAATCATATAAATGAGACAGTAGATCTAGCTGGTCTGTCATAATATAAATGAGACAGTAGAACTAGCTGGTCTGTCATAAAGTAATAGAGACAGTAGATCTAGCTGATCTGTAATCATATAAATGAGACAGTAGATCTAGCTGGTCTGTCATAATATAAATGAGACAGTAGAACTAGCTGGTCTGTCATAATGTAATAGAGACAGTAGATCTAGCTGGTCTGTCATAATATAATAGAGACAGTAGATCTAGCTGGTCTGTGATAATATAATAGAGACAGTAGATCTAGCTGTTCTGTCATAATATAACAGAGACAGTAGATCTAGCTGGTCTGTCATAATATAATAGAGACAGTAGATCTAGCTGGTCTGTCATAATATAATAGAGACAGTAGATCTAGCTGGTCTGTCATATTATAATAGTGACACTAGACATAGCTGGTCTGCCATAATATAATAGAGACAGTAGATCTAGCTGGTCTGTCATAATATAATAGAGACAGTAGATCTAGCTGGTCTGTCATAATATAATAGAGACAGTAGATCTAGCTGGCCTGTCATAATATAATAGAGACAGTAGATCTAGCTGGTCTGTCATTATATAATAGAGTCAGTAGATCTAGCTGATCTGTAATAATATAAATGAGACAGTAGATCTAGCTTGTCTGTCATAATATAAATGAGACAGTAGATCTAGCTGGTCTGTCATAATGTAAATGAGACAGTAGATCTAGCTGGTCTGTCATTATATAATAGAGACAGTAGATCTAGCTGGTCTGTCATTATATACTAGAGACAGTATATCTAGCTGGTCTGTCATAATGTAATAGAGACAGAAGATCTAGCTGGTCTGTGATAATGTGATAGAGACAGTAGATCTAGCTGGTCTGTCATAATGTAATAGAGACAGTAGATCTAGCTGTTCTGTCATATAGTAATAGAGACAGTAGATCGAGCTGGTCTGTCATAATGTAATAGAGACAGTAGATCTAGCTGGTCTGTCATAATGTAATAGAGACAGTAGATCTAGCTGGTCTGTCAAAATATAATAGAGACAGTAGATCTAGCTGGTCTGTCATAATGTAATAGAGACAGTAGATCTAGCTGGTCTGTCATAATGTAATAGAGACAGTAGTTCTAGCTGGTCTGTCATAATGTAATAGAGACAGTAGATGTAGCTGGTCTGTCATACTATAATAGAGACAGTAGATCTAGCTGGTCTGTCATAATATAATAGAGACAGTAGATCTAGATGGTCTGTCATACGATAATAGAGACAGTAGATCTAGGTGGTCTGTCATAATATAATAGAGACAGTAGATCTAGCTGGTCTGTCATAATGTAATAGACACAGTAGGTCTAGCTGGTCTGTCATAATATAATAGAGACAGTAGATCTAGCTGGTCTGTTATTATATAATAGAGACAGTAGATCTAGCTGGTCTGTAATCATATAAATTAGACAGTAGATCTAGATGGTCTGTCATTATATAATAGAGACAGTAGATCTAGCTTGTCTGTCAAAATATAATAGAGACAGTAGATCTAGCTGGTCTGTCATAATGTAATAGAGACAGTAGATCTAGCTGGTCTGTCATAATGGAATAGAGACAGTAGATCTAGCTGGTCTGTCATAATGTAATAGAGACAGTAGATATAGCTGGTCTGTCATACTATAATAGAGACAGTAGATCTAGCTGGTCTGTCATAATATAATAGAGACAGTAGATCTAGCTGGTCTGTCATACGATAATAGAGACAGTAGATCTAGGTGGTCTGTCATAATATAATAGAGACAGTAGATCTAGCTGGTCTGTGATAATATAATAGAGACAGTAGATCTAGCTGGTCTGTCATAATGTAATAGAGACAGTAGATCTAGCTGGTCTGTCATATTATAATAGTGACACTAGATATAGCTGGTCTGCCATAATATAATAGAGACAGTAGATCTAGCTGGTCTGTCATTATATAATAGAGAAATTAGATCTAGCTGGTCTGTCATTATATAATAGAGACAGTATATCTAGCTGGTCTGTCATAATGTAATCGAGACAGAAGATCTAGCTGGTCTGTGATAATGTGATAGAGACAGTAGATCTAGCTGGTCTGTCATAATGTAATAGAGACAGTAGATCTAGGTGTTCTGTCATAATGTAATAGAGACAGTAGATCGAGCTGGTCTGTCATAATGTAATAGAGACAGTAGATCTAGCTGGTCTGTCATAATGTAATAGAGACAGTAGATCTAGCTGGTCTGTCAAAATATAATAGAGACAGTAGATCTAGCTGGTCTGTCATAATGTAATAGAGACAGTAGATCTAGCTGGTCTGTCATACGATAATAGAGACAGTAGATCTAGGTGGTCTGTCATAATATAATAGAGACAGTAGATCTAGCTGGTCTGTCATAATGTAACAAAGAAAGTAGATCTAGCTGGTCTGTCATAATGTAATAGACACAGTAGGTCTAGCTGGTCTGTCATAATGTAATAGAGACAGTAGATCTAGCTGGTCTGTCATAATATCATAGAGACAGTAGATCTAGCTGGTCTGTCATAATATAATAGAGATAGTAGATCTAGCTGGTCTGTTATTATATAATAGAGACAGTAGATCTAGCTGGTCTGTAATCATATAAATGAGACAGTAGATCTAGCTGCTCTGTCATTATATAATAGAGACAGTAGATCTAGCTGGTCTGTAATCATATTAATGAGACAGTAGATCTAGCTGGTCTGTCATAATATAAATGAGACAGTAGAACTAGCTGGTCTGTCATAATGTAATAGAACCAGTAGATCTAGCTGGTCTGTGATAATATAATAGAGACAGTAGATCTAGCTGGTCTGTCATAATATAATATAGACAGTAGATCTAGCTGGTCTGTCATAATAAAATAGAGACAGTAGGTCTAGCTGGTCTGACATAATATAAATAGAGACAGTAGATCTCGCTGGTCTATCATAATGTAATAGACACAGTAGGTCTAGCTGGTCTGTCATAATGTAATAGAGACAGTAGATCTAGCTGGTCTGTAATCATATAAATGAGACAGTAGATCTAGCTGGTCTGTCATAATATAAATGAGACAGTAGAACTAGCTGGTCTGTCATAAAGTAATAGAGACAGTAGATCTAGCTGATCTGTAATCATATAAATGAGACAGTAGATCTAGCTGGTCTGTCATAATATAAATGAGACAGTAGAACTAGCTGGTCTGTCATAATGTAATAGAGACAGTAGATCTAGCTGGTCTGTCATAATATAATAGAGACAGTAGATCTAGCTGGTCTGTGATAATATAATAGAGACAGTAGATCTAGCTGTTCTGTCATAATATAACAGAGACAGTAGATCTAGCTGGTCTGTCATAATATAATAGAGACAGTAGATCTAGCTGGTCTGTCATAATATAATAGAGACAGTAGATCTAGCTGGTCTGTCATATTATAATAGTGACACTAGACATAGCTGGTCTGCCATAATATAATAGAGACAGTAGATCTAGCTGGTCTGTCATAATATAATAGAGACAGTAGATCTAGCTGGTCTGTCATAATATAATAGAGACAGTAGATCTAGCTGGCCTGTCATAATATAATAGAGACAGTAGATCTAGGTGGTCTGTCATTATATAATAGAGTCAGTAGATCTAGCTGATCTGTAATAATATAAATGAGACAGTAGATCTAGCTTGTCTGTCATAATATAAATGAGACAGTAGATCTAGCTGGTCTGTCATAATGTAAATGAGACAGTAGATCTAGCTGGTCTGTCATTATATAATAGAGACAGTAGATCTAGCTGGTCTGTCATTATATACTAGAGACAGTATATCTAGCTGGTCTGTCATAATGTAATAGAGACAGAAGATCTAGCTGGTCTGTGATAATGTGATAGAGACAGTAGATCTAGCTGGTCTGTCATAATGTAATAGAGACAGTAGATCTAGCTGTTCTGTCATATAGTAATAGAGACAGTAGATCGAGCTGGTCTGTCATAATGTAATAGAGACAGTAGATCTAGCTGGTCTGTCATAATGTAATAGAGACAGTAGATCTAGCTGGTCTGTCAAAATATAATAGAGACAGTAGATCTAGCTGGTCTGTCATAATGTAATAGAGACAGTAGATCTAGCTGGTCTGTCATAATGGAATAGAGACAGTAGATCTAGCTGGTCTGTCATAATGTAATAGAGACAGTAGATCTAGCTGGTCTGTCAAAATATAATAGAGACAGTAGATCTAGCTGGTCTGTCATAATGTAATAGAGACAGTAGATCTAGCTGGTCTGTCATAATGGAATAGAGACAGTAGATCTAGCTGGTCTGTCATAATGTAATAGAGACAGTAGATCTAGCTGGTCTGTCATACGATAATAGAGACAGTAGATCTAGGTGGTCTGTCATAATATAATAGAGACAGTAGATCTAGCTGGTCTGTCATAATGTAACAAAGACAGTAGATCTAGCTGGTCTGTCAAAATATAATAGAGACAGTAGATCTAGCTGGTCTGTCATAATGTAATAGAGACAGTAGATATAGCTGGTCTGTCATACTATAATAGAGACAGTAGATCTAGCTGGTCTGTCATAATATAATAGAGACAGTAGATCTAGCTGGTCTGTCATACGATAATAGAGACAGTAGATCTAGGTGGTCTGTCATAATATAATAGAGACAGTAGATCTAGCTGGTCTGTCATAATGTAACAAAGAAAGTAGATCTAGCTGGTCTGTCATAATGTAATAGACACAGTAGGTCTAGCTGGTCTGTCATAATGTAATAGAGACAGTAGATCTAGCTGGTCTGTCATAATATCATGGAGACAGTAGATCTAGCTGGTCTGTCATAATATAATAGAGACAGTAGATCTAGCTGGTCTGTTATTATATATTAGAGACAGTAGATCTAGCTGGTCTGTAATCATATAAATGAGACAGTAGATCTAGCTGCTCTGTCATTATATAATAGAGACAGTAGATCTAGCTGGTCTGTAATCATATTAATGAGACAGTAGATCTAGCTGGTCTGTCATAATATAAATGAGACAGTAGAACTAGCTGGTCTGTCATAATGTAATAGAACCAGTAGATCTAGCTGGTCTGTGATAATATAATAGAGACAGTAGATCTAGCTGGTCTGTCATAATATAATATAGACAGTAGATCTAGCTGGTCTGTCATAATATAAATGAGACAGTAGATCTAGCTGGTCTGTCATAATGTAACAAAGACAGTAGATCTAGCAGGTCTGTCATAATATAATAGAGACAGTAGAAATAGCTGGTCTGTCATAATACAATAGAGACATAGAGACAGTAGATCTAGCTGGTCTGTCATAATAAAATAGAGACAGTAGGTCTAGCTGGTCTGACATAATATAAATAGAGACAGTAGATCTCGCTGGTCTATCATAATGTAATAGACACAGTAGGTCTAGCTGGTCTGTCATAATGTAATAGAGACAGTAGATCTAGCTGGTCTGTAATCATATAAATGAGACAGTAGATCTAGCTGGTCTGTCATAATATAAATGAGACAGTAGAACTAGCTGGTCTGTCATAAAGTAATAGAGACAGTAGATCTAGCTGATCTGTAATCATATAAATGAGACAGTAGATCTAGCTGGTCTGTCATAATATAAATGAGACAGTAGAACTAGCTGGTCTGTCATAATGTAATAGAGACAGTAGATCTAGCTGGTCTGTCATAATATAATAGAGACAGTAGATCTAGCTGGTCTGTGATAATATAATAGAGACAGTAGATCTAGCTGGTCTGTCATAATATAATAGAGACAGTAGATCTAGCTGGCCTGTCATAATATAATAGAGACAGTAGATCTAGCTGGTCTGTCATTATATAATAGAGTCAGTAGATCTAGCTGATCTGTAATAATATAAATGAGACAGTAGATCTAGCTTGTCTGTCATAATATAAATGAGACAGTAGATCTAGCTGGTCTGTCATAATGTAAATGAGACAGTAGATCTAGCTGGTCTGTCATTATATAATAGAGACAGTAGATCTAGCTGGTCTGTCATTATATACTAGAGACAGTATATCTAGCTGGTCTGTGATAATGTGATAGAGACAGTAGATCTAGCTGGTCTGTCATAATGTAATAGAGACAGTAGATCTAGCTGTTCTGTCATATAGTAATAGAGACAGTAGATCGAGCTGGTCTGTCATAATGTAATAGAGACAGTAGATC